>NW_020897809.1:15629970-15739593 GCF_003984885.1 Neopelma chrysocephalum | reverse complement strand
TCCTGAAAAACGTGTCGTATTTTCCAGCAAAATTCTGACTTTTGGGAAATGAAATTTCTACTCTCCCTCTAGTCCTGGGAGGTGGGATAGAAAGTGAGAAGGGATGGAATGGATGTATTTGGGATCTATGACTGGGCAGGAATGAAAAAACAGGTTCATTCTTCAGGAATAACAATAATAATAAAAATCAAACCAATGCAAATACTCTGGATGTGACCCTGTGGTTTTCCCTCACTTTCTATTCCAGAGATGTGGAGGACAAGTAGGAGAGTTTTGCCCAGGTGCTCTGTCATCTCAGCTCTCCCCTTTCAGAGCAACAACCAGCTCAAACCAATTAACTTCATTCCTTCATAATTTGAAGAAATAAGTTTCCACATTTAAAATTTTGAGCTAAAAGTTTTAAATTTGTTTCAAAGTTCCTCTTTCTTTTCTCTCAGGAGGTGTATTCCTCTGGATATGTGCCCGTACAGGGACAATGGTGGTTCATTAACTGGATGAAGTGTGGGGGACTTTGCTCTGTTTTGTTGACACTTCCTTTCATATGGAAAATCCAGTGCCAAGTTTCCGTCTATTCATGTTGTGTCACCTGTTGTAAAAGTCGATATTTCACTATTTTCTGTCTGTCAGCTGAGACTGATGGCAGCTCTGACTTTAAAGACGGGTCAGGAAGGCACTGGGAAAGAAAAAGCAACAACCTTTGCTGAAGCAGAGCGATGCTAAATGTCAGAGAACAAAGATTTGGATGCAATTTAGAGAGCTGACATGCAAAACGTGTGCACTGAGGAGTTCAGTGCCTTGGTTAAACCATGACTAAATCTGCAATATTACACCCAAGTACCTGATTGTTTCTTCATTCTCCTCCAGAGCTCTGATATACCTTTTAAGGCCCTGAGCTCTCTCCTAGTGTTGCAGCTCTGCAGCATCCAGGGATATGCTCAGTGGACTTTGCAGCCTGTTGTTCAGCCTTCCCCTCAGCTGGAAGTGTTTCCACCCATCCCCACATCAGGATATTGTCTCCTTTTCCATTAGCCCACCGGTCCCCATGGATTCAGACTAAAAGTTTGCCTTAAAACTGCTTTTGGCTGCTGGGATCATCATTAGAGCAGCTCGAGGAGAGAGCAGAGGCTCCCACTGGAAGTGTTTCAGAGCTGGGAATTCTGTGCTGGCGTCAGCCCCATTTCCATCCCTGTCTCCTGCTATTTTTTATTTTTTTTAAATTCGTGCATTACCATAATGGTGCAAAGTACTCCAGAAATGCCTCCTTTAACACACAAAAAGTTTAGTCTGAGAGCTGAGCTGGAAGAGCCTTATTCATCCAAGCAATTGTCATCACAGAGACCTTTCCTCCCCGCAGAGAATGGGATGGAGGGATTGGGATGCAGATATCTTTGCCTGTCACTCTCCAGAGGTCACTCTTTTGGGTTGATGAATTGGGAACCAGAGGATCAGCCCATGTACAGTTTAAGACCTGATTTTTGTCTGTTCTTTCCCCGTGACCTCTATTGTGATGCCTGTATTGTGACTTCAGTGCTGGAAATCAAAGGCAAGCACAGACTAAAAATACAAAAAAAAAAAAAAAGAGCTTTAATAACTTGGTCTTACCTTTGCATTTCAAAGGATCTGTCACATCATTCCAAGAGCCCCTCGTTTGTAGAGATAATGCCACCTATACCAGAGACACTCTTTTATTCACACCAAAAATTATTGATATTTTAACTGAATATGAGTGAAAATACAAGTGAAATAGATACTCTCCCATCCAGTGATATGCTGTAGAATACAACAGTCCCAGGTCACTTGATTTATATATTTATACATATGTGGATATATTCCTTCTTTCCAATGTTCCTCTGGTTTGAAGCTCTCACATGGAGGATGCAAAGGCTGAAACACTCAAGTGGAGACCTCCCTCCAGGAGCAGATTTTTGGTCAGGTCTGTCCAAATTCCTCCTGCTGAGGTGCCAACAGATTTCCCCAATAATCCCTTTGCAGGGCATCTGGTTCTCTGAGTGCTCAGAACTTCTCTCAGATTTACACTCAGGTCCTGGAGCTCACAGACTCATTAATTCACATTTTAAAGCATCATTAATTCACAAAGTTTTCCCGGGTATTAATGGAGGACTTTATGAGCTCTTATTTATAGGAGGATGAAATAAATGAAAACAATATTCTGTCATTTCCCAGTTCCACGCTGCACCTTTGCTGGAAAACATGAAAACAAAGCAAACCTGCCAAAACCATTTAAAACTAAAAGGTTTTACTTTCAGCTTCTGATTTTCCGAGCTACTCCTGGGGAACTTGTGTCTTACATCCGATATTTTAAGAACTTTGATCAGCATAATAACATAGAGGAGATTTTCTAGAATTGGAGGATAATTTCTTGCTTTCTTGATGTACAAGAGTTTGAATAATTGTGAGTGACAGCCACAATTATTTAAACTATTGCACTGTGTAGCCCCACCTCCCCTTTAATGGTTCAGGGAAGAATATATGTATCACATTAGCATAAATTTCATTTACCCTCTCATATAAAATGCAAATCAAGAAGGCTAAACTTTAAGTAGCATTCATTTAGTTTTTCATGCAGGACAAGGACTTTTACTGAGGGGGAGGGAGCAACAAATCAACATAAAGCTACGAATAATTTGAATTAATCCATGAAGATAGAGCACAGCCCTGAGTGTCCCCTTGATTCTGATTTAAGAATCCTAAATATTTTTTTTGTGTCTGCCAGTTTTCTCAGACGTGATGAGGTGCAGCCCCCCTCAAATTCTGTGCTAAAATCCCCTTATTTAAACCCATTTTGAGGGCAGCTCTTCAGCAGTGCCAGTGAACTGCAACTGAGGGTGTGAATTCCTCAAATATTTTCAATCCAAGGCCAAGATCTTTCTTCTGTTGTAGCTCTGATCTCTTAACTCATCAGTGGATGGTCCATTTCCTTCCTTGGGATGATTAATCCAACAATTATCATGGATTTGGGTGTCAGGAGCCAGCCCTGGATCAACATCTCAGAGGTTTGTGCCTTGAACACTCAAACCACCCCTATGAAATGCTGCTCTCCTGTACAAAATCTCCCCCTAGAACCTTGTTTTCTGGCAACCCTGGCAAAATAAACAGGCTTTGAAGTATTCCCTACAATTCTTTCCAAACCCTAAGTCAAGAGCGACTTTCTACAGCGTGACAAGAGTTTAACATGATTCCTGTGTTTATAAATATATATATTTTAAGTCAGAGTTCCTTATTTATCATAGGATTCGAGAAACAAAGGTCTCCTGCCTTTGATTTCCTGGGAGAAAACATTTTACAGCTGCCTCTGTGGAGTTCTAAGGGTTGTTTAAAGGCATCTGCTTTTTTCGGGATGGAAGTTCAAGGGAAATGATTTCAAAGAACCTCAGAGGAGAGAAGCTGAAGTTGGCAGATCTTCTCATTTGTATATTCCTTAGCTCTTATTTGAAGGAGAAGAAGAAGTCTGGTTGTTTTGTAGGGACAGAACTGAGATGGAAATTGCCAAAAAACACAAAGGAATGAAGACTTGCCCTGTCACTTGGATGTTGGTCACACAAATGGAATTGTAAAGCCAGAGTATAATGGTTAAACCTCTTCAACCTCATCAACCCTCTGGTAAAGATGCAATTCAAGGATTCTGAATCAAATTTCTCGGGGAAACCTCAGTAAAACTGAAATATTTGTGAAAAAATGATGGAAAAGTGTCATTTTGTTCATTTTCTCACCAGTTTTAAGTATACATTTCCATTTGTGTTCAAAACACTGCCATTATTTGCCCTTTTTTTTTGAAGGTGTTGGAAATAACTAATAACATCTAGGAGATTTTCTGGAATTGGAGGGTAAATTCTAGTTGTAACTTGCTTTTTTTAATGTACCAAAAACATTCCTGGAGCAGCAGAAGTCAGAAAGAGCATTCTGCACTCCCTTTCCCCAGGAATCACTTGACCTTTGAAGCAGACACTGTCTGGGAATCTGCTGCTTCTCTTCAGGGCTCCATTTAGAAACAAACACTGCAAAAAGGCTGCACCTTTACTGAAAAACCTTTGGTTTATTCACCCACTGAAAAACTGAACCTGCAACAGCAGCAAGAGACTCTGTAAACAGGCTGCAACAGGTCTTGCTGATGATTCCTGCTTACAACATCATCTCAAATTATTATATCATGCTGAACTCACAAAAATAAGACAAAGCTTTGGTTAATTAAAATAAGTTGATTGCTTTTCATTTGCCATTGGAGTGTTGACAGGTCCCTCATCTGTGGCACCTCCTGAACAGTTCACAGCAACGTGACACAATAATTTCAAGCAGGGTGAAGTGATTATGTGATCTAATTTAGGAGACAGTTGCATCCTGGGAAGGCAGATTATCAGACAAAATGATGTGTCAGCTTCGTTCACGAGAAAGGAGAATTCTAGAGATTATTTTGCCTTCAGATCTAATATCTCCTGTTCACAGTTAGTGACTGTATTTTCTTCTTGGTCACAGTTAATTTTCTTTCTGCATTTGACATATTTTCCTGGTTTTCAGAGAAATGTCTTGTGTTATTCTATTGAAATACCTTGTGTTATTCTATTGAAATACCTCGTGTTATTCTATTGTCTGTAAAAGTAATTTTTGTTTAAAGATAGTCCCTCGATTTCATTTATTTGTGTCTTCATCCAGCTCTACTTTTTTTCCCCAATGTATTTAGGGCTCAATGTCTTAAGAGGCCTCTCCAGAACACTCAAATGGAAGTATCTGGCAGCTCATTTTAGGCCTCTCTAAGCTAATCTTCTCCAGCCTGCACATCAGATCCCTGCTCATCCAGAACTCTTGGCTAACAGCCTGGATCAAGCCAGACCCTCTCTGGATTTAAGTTGTACAAAGATAAGGAGAGTACAAAGCACCCTTGACACACAAGAAATAATTTACTATGACGATCAGAACAGAAAATTAAGAATTATATGTTTCCACAGATTACTTTACTGATTAATTTACTGCATTGTTTCAGCAGACCAAACTCCAAAGGGGGTGGTTTTGCTCAGTGTCCTCACTCTTATTTCTTTTCTGCCCCTCACAATCACCATCTCACCCTCTTGCATTTGAGGTTGGATCAATATTAGAAGAAACCTGACCTTGCTGCCACTGAAACAACAGCAAAACTTACTTTTTTTTGACTGGAAACACAACCAGGCTCAGATTTTTTTTTTTAATCTTTTAATTACCAGGAGGTTTAATCTGGGTGGTGACCTTTCCTGGTGCCCTCATGGCCACATCTCAGAGCCTTGAGGTGCAGGGAGAGCTCTTTCTGTGAGGCCAGAGGAGCAAAGCCACAGGAGGATAAAACCCCCAGCTCTGAAGGTGTCCCCAAAACGACAAAGAGCACAACTAATTAGATTATTTTATGCTATTGAATCTTTTCCAGCGATTTGAGATCTGTTTTCCATCTCCCCTCCCTGGTGGTTTCTCTGAGCTCTACAACATCAGTGTGTTCTTTGTAGCTGCTGCTCCCCAGACTAAATTAAACCCTGGTGAAAATGGCTAAGCCTGACTTTGATAATCCACTTGGGCAGCCTAATGTCTAACCTGAGCTGTGCTTTCTGTCCAGCACGCCTGGCATCCTCTCTGCTGTTTTCAATACACATTCATATAATCACTGGTCCCAAAGAAAGGCTTAATCTGTCATTTCTTAAGATTAATTCATCTTATTTAAATCCTTCTTCAATAAATATTTGAAATTAAGACAAATGTTACATATAAGGGATTTAATTAACAATGTGGTTTTAGTGTTCTTTTCCTTTCAGGTTGGGTTTGGTCTTTATACTTTCTGAAGTCTGGGGAGATTATTCGGTTTCTCTTGCAATCTTTTAATCTCTTCTGTATGAAATATTTAAACTTTCAACATGTAATAATTATGAGTAAGATCAAGATTGGAGCTTAGAGCAACTTAGGGGAAATTCTTTCATTTCAGCCTGTGATGGTCTGAGAGCATTAAAGTTACAAAACCAACATTCTCCTGTTTCCTTTAAGGCCATATCGTTGCTGCCCTTTTATATTGAAATATATCTTTTTTTTTTTTTTAATGTTCTTATCATATTTCAGACTCCCTGACTGAAAGATCTAAATTCTACCTGGTTGATTTGCCTATAAAATATGGTTCTTCAGGTTGTTTTATCTGAGCTGTGGGTTTAGCACTGACTTTAGGTCTTTGGGTTTCTTACTTGAACAGGGGATAAGTGTCCTGTCTGTGGGCCTCACACAACCTTCAACCAAATCATGGGAAAGATTCATTCCTGAATGGGAGGAAGTGTTGAGGGACAGAGGAAGAATTAAAGTATCTATCTCAAACCTTCTCCAGCCCTAATCTTTTGAGCATTTCTGAGAGCCCAGTTTTAAGTGGATTGTGAAAGAGCACAGCAAATTCCATTGCAGGTCTGAAAATGGAACTGAGGGCCTCAAAATCTCAGGACATCCCTCTCTTAAACCTGTCCATGGGCTTGGCAGTGCTGGGTTAACAGTTGGACTCAAGGATCTTAAGGGTCTTTTCCAGCCTAAATGATTCTTTGTCCCTATTTTGAAATGGACCAGTGGTTGTGTCTGACAGGAATGGCTTTAACCCTTTCCTTTTCCTTTCCCTTGTTCTTATTTTTCCTGAAAACACCTCGTTATTCCAAGACAAAGCTCCTCTGATGCTCTTTTTTATCACCTCAAAACTTTTTAAAGCCAAACCAGCTGTGGTTTGTTCCTTCAGGAGGAGCCTCCGTTATTGCAGCTCTGAGGCACAAACACATCGTTGGCTTTACAGGTAATTTTAGCTTCTTGTTTGTTCTCCTTTACCTTTCAAATTGGAGATGTAAAACCAGCAAATGTCTTCATTTGGCTTCTGCTGATTTCATCACCATGTGGGGCAAATTCTTCCAGGTTTTCCAGGCTTCATTTTGTGCCTCAGTCAACGTTATTTTGCTGTTTGATCTTTTTTTTAGTAGATGACAAAAGTGGCTTTGGTGACAATCTCTCTGTTCCTTATTGTATTCTGTTTAATAATTGTAACTGTGTGGCTTTACTGCTGTTCTCTCAGAAAATCTATGATGGGCAAGGAACATTCAGGAGGCATTCCCTGTCCTGGTGGGGCCTTCTCCTCCCTGTGCCCACAGGAGCACAGGAAAAAAATGGGAAAAAAATGTCTAAAAGTTTCTTTTTTCCCTTTTTTTTTGTAAACTTTGTTTCTCCCTGCCTGGCAGGAGGGAGAAGCAGCTAATGTCTCCCTGCTGAAAGCATTAACTGATTGCATTGTTGCTTGAGCACAGCAGCTGTCCTTATACATTTAGACTCCCAGTGACAACAAAATTAAGGCAGCCTCCCCTTCTGTCAGGCAATAAAATGATTTTCTCAACTTCTTTATCTCTTCTGAGAACTTCTCAGTGCCTGCCTTTCTCTGGCTGCAGTGAGATGCTCCATCTGAACCCATCATAACGGAGGGGACCTTTTACTCAGTGTTTTCCAGAATGAAAATAAAAACCGCCAAAATAATCCGTATTCTGGCATGTCCTGAGGGCTGATTTCCTCCACATTTCCATTTGCTTTGAGTTGGTTGGTGTGGGTGGGTGTTTAATCTCATTTATGCTCAGTAGTTGCCCGTGGCTTTTGTGATGAAATGGCTCTTGTTGTGATGCCCATGGCACAGCTCAGTTCCCTGCCTGGCAGGAAGGAGGGTGCTGCTGCAAGGGCTTAACTCTTGAATTTTGGAGCCTGGGAGGGTTCTCAAGCCTTCTGTTGGGTCACAAAACTAAATTAGCACCCTGAATTTTCTAGTAAGCTTTCTGTGTGTTGTCACTGTCCCTTGGCAGGTGAAGGGTTGGAGCCAAATTCCATCTTCTCTTGCTCTCCTCCAGGGCTGGGTAACACCAAGGGGGCAACCAGGCTTTGGATGTCCTGCAGCAACTGTGCTGATCTTCTGCCACTGCTCCAGGCTCTGTCAGGATCCATCTCACGGGACAATTCAGGATTTCTGTCAGATCTAGAGGAGGCCGAGGGCAGCCCAGGACAGCCCTGGGCTCATAAACCACCTCCAACAGCCCCGTGTTCCTTCTCAACAATTTTACACCTCTGTTTTTGAGGGCCAAGGGCTCCCTCTGACTCACTTGGGCAATTTAATTGTTCCATTTTGCTCTTTGTACAGCCAATGATGTTCAGACATCCAGAAGTCCCACATAGTTCCCCCTGCCAGGATCTTAGGATGACACAGAAGCACAATGGACTAAGAAAATAATTTTAAACTCAGTCTTTTCTTCTTTCAATGACCCATTTTGGATCCTTCTCTTGCAGCAGCCATCCCACCTGCAGTCAAAGAATTAGGAATTGAAGGTGTATCACCTCTGCTGAATAGCTGATTCCAGTGTGGATATAGATCTATATTCTTCTGATTTTATGTATATTTAAATTTAAAATGTATATTTAAATTTAAAATATATATTTAAATTTAAATATGTGTTGTTTTTAATGGTAGAATAACTCTTCAATCTTTTAATACTTGGTTTTGCCCAGAGCTGATTGTTTCTCTTCACATGCACTTGCCAGTTCCAGCTCAATGTTCTAAAACCACCAACTCTAACTTAGAGACTGCAGGGTAAAAGGCTGCATCATCCAAATTTACCACAGCAGGATCCTTCACCTATTTTCTGAAACATTTAGTTTCATTTTTTCCTCTCCATCTGACCCTTGCAGCTCAGCATTGGTAATTAGCCCCCTGCTTCTTCCAGAGCTACTAAAAACCAGGGAAAAATAAATGTTTCCATTTGAAACCATTATTGCAGAGGCAGCGCCGTGGAACACTGGAGACTCACTCCTGATGGAAGGGCAATTTTCATAAAACCACACTCAGGCATTTGGGTTCAAGCTTTCAGAATTAAGAACAATATATTTTATTTTCTTTTTCTTTTTTTTTAGTGAAAACTTGAGGCGGTGCCATTTCTGTGTTTCAGAGTATGAGCTCAGCTGTTAAAATCTCAGCTTGAGATGCTCTCGTCCTAAAATCCCTGATAGAAACCCCTCCAATTTGAAAGAATTAAAATTAGTATTAATGGAAGCAAAGAAAAAGCCGTTGGGAACATCACTTCTTCTCCAGTGGTACCCAAAGGAAATGATGTTTGTATGGGAGGATGCTCAAGCAAAGAATTGTTTTTTAAAAAATTGCTATTTGCAAAATAATTTGCCATCACACATAGTCCTAACAGTGCTTTTTGTAGGAGCTCCATCAACAAAATATCCTTCCATTTACTCCATCTTATGCCACTCAAATCAAGCTCAAAGTTGAAAGAGTCCAGGAAAAGCTCAGATCAGCTGCTCTGAGCTTTCTGCACACAGATACGATGAAGCAGTTATTTCATTAAAACACTAAATACCAAAATCAACCCAGAATTTACCAAAACCTCCCAGGAAATATTGCACCTTGTAACTCGGACTCTGTTGCTCTGCTTCTTGTTCCATCTATGGATTTAAATTTAAATCCTATTTTCTTCCTCCTGCAAGGGACATATTAGAACAGATGTTATTGACTGAAAGCCTAATCCTGCAATGACACCACGTCCAACTCATCCCATTTTCTTATGGAATTTGATGGTTTTCTTTAAGCTTCAGCTGCTTTGTATCACCCAGCTGTTTAAGGAGCTCAGCCTTTCATTCATTCCAAGAGAATTCCTGAACAGGCAGGATTGAGGGCTTGGAGGCCCAGAAAGCCCCACATATCTAAATGTCTATTGCCTGTTTTGTGTGACAACTGTGATGTTTTTAATGTGTTCACCCAGAAATAAGGGAGGGTGTTCAGGGATAGTGAGGAGGAGCAGCACAGACAGAGGTGGGAGTGGATTTTTGGAGGGCACTGAAATGACAACCAGAAAATCATGATGGGGCAGCTCTGCTGGGAGGAAAGGCTGAGAGAACTGGGATTGTTCAGCCTGGAGAAGGGAACCTTTGGGATGACCTGATTTTGACCTTCCAGGACCTGAAGGAAGATGGAAGAAAGATGGAGAGAGACTATTTACAAGGGCCTGGAGTGAAAGAATAAAGGGGAACGGCTTCAAACTGACAAAGGGCAGGATTAGAGAGGATATTGGGAAGAAATTCTTGGCTGTGAGGGTGGGGAGGCCCTGGCACAGGTTGCCCAGAGAAGCTGTGGCTGCCCCTGGATCCCTGGAAGTGTCCAAGGCCAGGCTGGATGGGGCTTGGAGCAACCTGGGCTAGTGGAAGGTGTCCCTGCCCATGGCAGGGGGTGGCACTGGATGGGCTTTAAGGTCCCTTCCAACCCAGGTCATTCCATGATCTTACAGTGTCCACTGGTTTAGCTTGAAGGCTCCAACTTCCCCTTTCTCCCACCTCTCTCTTCGACACTTGTGATTTTCAGAGATGAATCAGAAGTAGTGTTGTCTCTTTGTGTGTTTTATTGAGTTCCCTTTTCCTCTGAAGGTTTTATTTACTCCCCTCTTGACTCGATGCCACTCTGCTTCAGAAATTCTCCTCAACTTCGACTTCTCTTGCAGCACAAAGGCAACCTGAGGGCCCTTAAATCCACCATTAAAATGTTTATTTTCATGCCTTTCCAAGCCCCTGGAAATACACATTATACTACACGGCATTGTTGTAAATACCATTTCTCTTAATGCAATGATCTCAGCCTAATCTTCCAAGGGTGTGAATATGCTTAAAGAGATGGATGCTAAAGAAATTAAAATGAGCTAAGAGAAGATGCTTCATAACCCTAGAAATATTGCAAGCATTATTTAAAGCAGTTAATATTTTTACAGCCTCGTGAATGCTAATCTCTGGGAAATCTCAGGTACCAAATATAGTTTTAATTCTCAATTTTAGTTATCACAAACTGGAACTGTAAATTAATTTCAGCACTATAAAAAGTAATAGAGACGTTTATTTTCTTAAGCAATCTGGCTTATTCAGCTGCAGACTAGAGCTGAATTAATGGTCCTGCTATGCTGAATGCAAAATTAGTGATAATGGGAAATGCATGTAATGATAATATCTGCTGGAAGAGTTATAATGCTGGGGTCCAAATTTTTCTCATTAATTTACTCCATTACTATTAAAAAATGATACTCAGCTTCCTATCTGGCACTTGAGTGCTTTTATGGTGAGTTTTTTTATAAAATATGGCCCCTTTTCAGTATCAGTACAGGCTGAGTGGGCTTCAATCTTTTGGGGGTGTGTCAAGTGGAGAATTATGGTGCCTGTTGTATTTCCATAATCCAAAGTCTGGATAAGATAAAACCTTGAAAAAGTCACTGGGTGTGGCTCCAAACTTCAGTCTGGAGAGTTGGAAGGAGTTGCTCAGTCTTCTTTTACTCATAAAAATTGGAAAAAAATAGAGATCCACAGCAGATCAACAACAGCACCCTGCTTTCCCCATCCCAGAAGAGAATTTCCTGGATTACAGATTGAGGGTTTATGTGGATCTGGATGAATGTGTACAAGAGACAAGAAGCAGCCCAGAGAAGTGCACGAGGAGACTGAAAATGTGATCAAGAAAGAAAGTGAGGAGACTTAGAGACTGTGGGAGATACACGTGGAGCTGCGAGGAGGAAAAGTGGCTTCCTGTGTTGGATCCTGTTGTGCATCAGAAACCAGAGAAAAACCTTTTCATTTTATATTTTATTGTATTTATTTTGGCTGTTATATTCCCTGTGAGTGATAGGGTATTGCCAAGGAGATTTATTGCTTGGTTTCTCTCCCTAACAGAAGCATCTCCCAAGACTTTCACCGTCCCTCGACTCACTCAGGGTTTGTTATGAAGGAGTTTTACTGCAATAAAGGTGTTTTTTTAAACGTAGCTCTGACAACTGTGAGGAACAGGAGTGTCCAAGTGTGGTGGGAGGTGTTGGACCTGCAGGAGGAGGTGGGATGAGTAGCCCAGTTCCTCCCAGCAGGCCCCCATGGTGAGCTGAGCCCTCTGTGCTCAAAGGTTATTTTTGAGCTGTTCCGAACGTGAATCGCCCTGAGCTCGTGGCATTAAACAAAAGTCAGAGCAAAGAGCAGAGCAAGAGCAAACTGATCCTCCATCATTAAAGATGAGCAGATTTAATGTAAGAGCATGCAGAGAACCACAGAGTCATTTGAGCTGGAAAAGGTCGCCAAGATCATCAAGTCCAGCTTTGGATCCCCAGCTTGCCTCCCAGCCCAGAGCTCTGAGTGCCATGTCCAGTCCTTCCTTGGACAACTTGAACAACCTGGTTCCAGTTCAGAAATACTCTCTATCAGAAAACCTCTGCCAGGCCACTGAGTTTCACAAGGCTTTGAAAATTTCTCTTAAAGTCTGACTCATAAAATAAACCTCATTAAAAAAAAAGCCTCCTCCAGTCGTTCCTTGAAAACCAGGTTCCAGTTCCTTGGACACCTCCAGGGATGGGGACTCCACCACCTCCCTGGGAAGCCCCTTCCAATACCTGGCAACCCCTTCCATGGAGAAATTCCTCCTGATTTCCAACTTGGACCTCTTCTGGGGCAGCTGGAAGCTGTTTCCTCTTGTCCTGTTCCTTGATCCCTGGGAGCAGAGCCCAACCTCCCCCTGGCTACAACCTCCTGTCAGGTTATTTTGACCAGATCCAGGGAGAACACTGGGGAGACTGGGATGGAGGGGAGGGCATCAACCTGCTCTGGTGGTGGCACCTTCCTGTGCCTAGAACACAGTGGCTTCCAAAGGGTTTTATACCTCAAGGTGGTTTTGTGGCGAACATGAAATATTTTGTGTTCTGCAGTGTTTATTTTGTTTTCTTTACTTCGGACTAACGAGCCTGAGTCAGGAAACCATGCAGGCAAAATCAGTATGCACAGTGCAAGCATCAATTTGAATCCACAAAGTTGCAGTGGGCTATATAAAGATTTATTAATCAAAACATTTGCAAAATATTGACTGTGTGTGTGCGCCGTTAGGCCTGAGAGATCATCTCCAAAGTAAAGCTTGAATTAATCACTTCTCCTCATTCATTAATCTTGGAAGAATTAAAAAAAAAAAATCGTGGGAGATATTTGTGGATAATTTTCTAAGTGTGTTTTTGGTAATTTCATTCTCTAATTGAAAATTATTTCCACTCAACAGTTGTCGTGTGGAGCTCAGAAACAACAGCTTGGGGTAATCAGCCAAAATGTGGCTCATGGAACAAATGGGGGTTTGGTGATTCCTGGCTCTTCCCAAATCCCTGGAGGATGAACCCAGGGCCTGAAGCTCCCAAGGGACCAACCAGAAGCACAAAATCACATTTTGATGCCTCTTTTGGCTTAGACAGCCCTGTAAACACAAATCTGGGGAAATCTGGTCAGGAGGATCTGGCAGTGCCTGTTCCCTGCACAAATGGAGTTGCAGCACGAGAGTAAAGAAGAAGAAAATGTGTTATTGTTGGGAAAAAAAACCCACCATGTTTTAGTATCCAACCAAAGAAAAGTTCCCACTTTTCTTTTTAAAATTATGTTTTGTCTAAAATGTCCGTCTTGCATTAGCTGGATGAAAAATATTATGGAAAAGCATTAATTAATTAATTAAATTCATTAATTAAAGCATGTAGTGATAGAACGGGGGGGATTGGTTTCAAACTGCCAGAGGGCAGGGTTAGATGGGATATTGGGAAAGAATTCCTGGCTGTGAGGGTGGGGAGGCCCTGGCACAGGTTGCCCAGAGAGGTAAATTGCTTTAATGAAGACTTTGCACGGAAAAATATGCAAATCTCTGGGTGTTTTAGTTCACATAGACCTCACAAACAACGCCATAAAAATCAAGTATCTCCCATAAAGTGGCCTATGATGTGTTTCCCATCCTCTGAGGGCTGGGAGAAGCCCATGGATCCAGCCTCCTGCCCACCCTGAATGATTCTGAAAGCCTTGATATTGTACTGATTAAAAAGCAGTGGCATCATTTGGGCTTTAGTTATTTATTTTATTTTCTTTTTATTTTGTATTTATTTTTAACTTTAATTTCATTAAGTGCCAAGGAATGTGCCAGCCCAGCCCAGAGTGCCCATGAGTCAATAAGTGCTGGCAGGCTTACTTGACTTAAAGTTTGTGAAGTGCCACAGAGCAGCCCTGCTGTAGTTGATGGCTTTAATTTAAATAAAAAAAGAATCAATTTGTAGGGCTGGCATGGTGGGGAGCAACAGCCACGATTTTATTTCACATGTGCCTTTTAGTGCCTTTATGAGGAGGTTTTATAAACAAGGTTTTAAAGTGCAAGGCGTGTTGTTATTTTATTTCCTCCCAACAACTAATAAGTGAGAGAGCCAGGGATGTATTTATAGCTGGATGTGTTTATGGAAGGAATCTTCCAGCCACTGGAGGAAGGAACACACATCTCCTAATGCAGAGGAATGATTGGGAGCTCCTGCTTAGGAATGTGGTGCCAGAGCTGAATTAGACAAATTATTATAGCAATGTCTGCTCTACACTACCTGCTCCTGCAGAATCACTCTCATGATTTTCAGTCTCAGGGAGAGAGGAAAAATAAGAAACGTGGTGCTATTTTCATTGCACAGCTCTCTATTTTCTGCTCCTCATATATACATGTATATAAAATATATTTGTGAGTGTATACATATATATTTATATAAACATATGTGAAGCTCACTTAGTTACTATCTTTTATTTTTATTTTTTTTTACTTTTACTCCTAATTTTATTCTTGCCAAGGGTGGGCAGGTAAAGCTGCAGGAGTTGTTTGTGCCCCTCCCACTGGGTACCACTTCAGAGTTGTGCATTCATCCCTTGGAGACAGAAATCCCTTCTGAGGAAAGGAGTGAAAATGCAAATCCATAAACCCAAACTATTCTCTGCATTAAATCCATTACTTCATGGAATAAACTTCACCTTTTGCCAAAAACAAAATAGGTACAGAACACAGTTCTCTCTTCTAACATAGAGTTGTGATACTTGGGAGAGAGTTGTGTGTATATTAAACAGGAGCAAAGGTCTATTTTAGGAGTCAGACTTTAAGGGAAGTTTTCAAAGCCTTGTAAAACTCAGTGGCCTGGCAGAATTATTCTGTTAGAGAGTATTTGTGAACTGGACAGTGTGGGTTTATAGACCTTCTCTATAAAGCTATTTATCCATCTATAAGGATTTTACTTTATGTATTTCACTAGATAATGCAAATATACAAATATATAAATGTAATAATACTGGCTTATAAACTGCATGCAGAACAGATTACAGGAAATAAGAGTAAAAACGTCTCATCCTCCAGGCAGGAAACTGTGATTCTTTGATGGGTGGTTGGGAGGATCTGGTTCCTCACCCCGATATTTGTTGGAAAGTGGGATTTGCTTGGCCAGGGTGGCCTGTTGGGGCAATTCAACCAGGACAACAGCTAAGAGCTGATGAGATGTAATTAGTCAAATGTTTTAGGGTCAAGGGGTTCTTTCCTCAATTTGGGAAAACGTTGGAACAGCTATGATAAAGGGCTGCAAAGCCATGTCAGCACTTCCCAGAGGAGCCAGGAAAGGCTCCAACTGCAGGAGCACGTTCCCTAAAACAGCAGGAAGCTCAACATTCCATCCTTTGGGACCCTGGGCTGCCCTGAGCCCTCCCCAAGAGCCCTCCCAAGGCCTTGCTGGGTGAAGGAGACAGTGGCAGCAGCTTTGGGAGCAGCAACAAGCTCTGAAAAATGTGTTCACCCGCTGGAGTGAGGAGAAGGAGCATCAGGATAATCCTCCTCTTCAAAATTCAAATGCCTGACTGCCTTTTTAGCAGCCCAGCCATCCAGCTCATCACCTGGCTAAGGCTGGGGGCTGGATTTAACCCAGGCAGGGTAATTCCACAGGGGTTAAGCCTTGTAACTTCTCTGCTCTGCTCTGCATCAGCATTTGTCTCCCACTTTTCTCTGCTGGAAGCAGGAATACAAAAAAAGTACTTCCAGCTCGGCCACTGGATGATTTTTATCAGCTCATTTTAGTCAATAAAGAAAGAAGTCAATCACTCCTGGAAAATAGCACTTTCCAGGGCTGTATAAACCCAGGCAGTACAATCACAGGATAAATCAATAACTGCATTAATCAATAGGATGTAAACTGCTGATCTCTGTGGATAAATTGTACTGGTGTAAGAAGGCTTTCAAATAAATTCTGAGCCCACTCAAACAGCACAGGCTTTAAATCTACTGAGGGCAGTGGGACCCGGGAAAGATTTGTGCTGTTTCTCTTTAAAATCTCTGGGATAGCAAAGCTGCAGAATAATGTAATTAAATCATGTTAGTAATGCTCACACACTCACACACAAAGTTTACTGCAGTGAGAGCTCCAGAAAATATCCCTTCACTCAAATCTGCCGGGAACAGGAGGTTTCTGGGATTGTGTGGTACCTCTGGAGGAAAAGGCAGGATGAATAAAGTGGTGAGACACTGGCACAGGTTGCCCAGAGATCCCTGGAAGTGTCCAAGGCCAGGTTGGACGGGGCTTGGAGCAACCTGGGCTAGTGGAAGGTGTCCCTGCCCATGGCAGGGGGTGCAATAAGATCACCATTAAGGTCCATTCCAACCCAAACCACTCTGTGATTCTGTGATTTCTGTGATTCTGTGATTTTATGATTTCTGTGATTTCTACGAAGAGGAAGGAGTGCCCAGAGAAAAGAAGGGAAAGCTGAGCTGCCACCTGGTTATTTTACAGCCCCAAGAGCTGCAGGAGGTTTTACGTCTCCAGGCACCTCCTTTTCTCATAAAACCTCCACCGAAGCATCTCAATTTTTATTTAACATGTCACCATAACATAGCCCAATGCAGGGCCCAGGGACACGGGGCTTGTAAGGGAAAAATCAGGTGATACCTGAGGAGATGGGAGTCCCTCTGCTCCAGCTGTGCTGCCCTGGCAACGTGGCTGGAAAACCAGGACAAGGAGGTAAAACAGGGAAATAATTCTGGAAAATTTGCGTTGGACTTTTCACTGCGGGTCTGAACGTGTTGTGCAGAAAGAAGGAGGGGATGAAAGCCATGGAGTTGTGCCCAACGTGAGTGGGAATGCAGCAGGGACGGGCACAGGTGGTGGGGATGGGCTGAAGGGAGGTTTCAGGCTTTAGTGCAATAATTAATAGATGTGCAGTGAGCAGGTCGGGGTCACAGCAGCCCTTTCTGGCAGAGCAGGAACCAGAGCCAGGCACGGCAGTGCCTTAATTAACCTGGCCCACCTCCCACACCGGCTGTGGGAAGCTGGATTTACTCAAGTGCAACAATTCCAGAGCCTTAAATGTGTCTTATAAAAAACTTCTGGTGTCCTTTTGTGCTTCAGAATTGCTCCAATTCATCCTCTAAGGATGATAAACGTTCGTAGCTGTTTTTCAGTACTGAAATATATTGGTCTTATAGAATAGATTAAGTAAAGAAACAATACATAACAGTGTGGTTAATATGACATTTTAATTGCTACATCAGGCGTATTTTCAAGTATTAAGTCCTAGGAACTGATAAAAAAAGTTCATATTAAAAAAAAAACCAGAATGATTGAAGTCATTTAGAGGCCCTTGCTGGACTATGCTGTCAAAATGTCCAACTGACCTTTTCCTTATGGTAAATTTGTCCAAGGGAGATTTTATACAAGCTATTTTAATTTGATTTCCCCGCCCTCCCCCCTGTTTTTTGGATTAGATAATGATCAGAGCAAGAGAAATGTCAAATCCTTACATATACTCTGCAGATGGCCAGGGGCCATTCTATATGAAGTCTCTGCAACTTTATTTAAATTTTTAGAGGTATTTCTGAATGCATCATTTGCCACTCTTTCACATTTTCAGTTTGGAACAATCCTGGATGTGTTATCCCTCCATTAACTCCCGGTCAGGAGCAGAAGGTGGCACATAGGGATTGTCCCAGCTCAGTGGGGGTGGGATGGGTCACTCCCTGGCACCAGCAATGCACAGACCATGGGCAGTGCCTGTTCCTACCCGAGCTGTGCTTTGGAGAGCTCCTCATCCTTTGGAACAGCTCAATAATCCCTTGTTGGTATCCTCACGCCTCAATCCACACTCACCCAAAGGCAAACACAGCCCTGGGAGTGTCCAAGGCCAGGTTGGACGGGGCTTGGGGCAACCTGGGCTAGTGGAAGGTGTCCCTGTCCATGGCAGGGAGTGGCACTGGATGAGCTTTACAGTCCCTTCCACCCCAAACCAGTCTGTTATTCCATTTTATTGTGGCTACACCTGCACAGGCATCCCATCAGATCTGGGAGCACCGAGATGCAGCAGCTCTTTGCCACTTCAAGGGAAATTGTGAGGGATGATCCTTGGAGGGGATGAAAAACACTGGTTTATTCAGAACAGGGCAAGTTCTCCCTTATCTTTTGACCAGGGAAAGCAAAGAGTTGGAAATGTAGTGCTCACACACTCACACACAAAGTTTACTGCGGTGAGAGCTCCAGAAAATATCCCTTCACTCAAATCTGCCTGGAACAGGAGGTTTCTGGGATTGTGTGGTACCTCTGGAGGAAAAGGCAGGGTGAATAAAGTGGTGAGACACTGGCACAGGTTGCCCAGAGGAGCTGTGGCTGCCCCTGGATCCCTGGAAGTGTCCAAGGCCAGGTTGGATGGGGCTTGGAGCAACCTGGGCTAGTGGAAGGTCCCTGAAGGGACAAAAATCCACGGAGGGGCTTGAGGAGGGAGCCGAGATCCCCTCAGCACATCCCCAAACCTCCCTGAGCAGAGTTCTCCCCTCCACACAGGCCCTGCAAATCACTGGGGGAGAATTCTCTGTGACTGAGGTGCATTCACATATTAATACAATCTTTTTCCACATTTACAACCCATTTATTCCTAAGTGTGATTTAGAGCTCGGTGTCAAGTCGTCACCAGGGCAGAATTCCAACGACCCGCTGGAAACACAGGGAGTTTCTGCACTTCAGGATAATGTTGATTTAGGGGCTGGTGCAATAGCCCACATGGGCTATTTTATTTAGTTTCTTGCCATTCCCATTCAAAAATTGCCCTATAAAAAAGGGAGAAGGTGTTAAATAAAGTTTAAATGCTCGTAAATCTCAAAGAAACATCGTGTTTGGAGTGAAGGGAAACGTTTGGATGGACTCAGAATTGCTTTTTTCATGGAGAAATATTTTGTTGATGTGTTAAATTTAAAAGGAAAATCTCTGACTGTGAGTTTCTTTCATTTTTTGGTACTTTGCTTAGGTTATCAAAAGAAAATAGGTATTACTGTTCCAGCTATTTGAAAATTTTGGCTGTGATTTGATCCGGTGCCTCTGAAGTGTGGTGATTTTAGATCTGATGCCTCTAAAATGCGGTAGAACTGGGCCCAAGTTTTCCTAATTTGGGTACTTTTGAGTGGACTGTTTAATTCATCTTCCTGGTTGCTAAAAATCTGGAGCACTGCAGAGTTTTTTGTTTGACTTCTTCCACAGTTTTCATTTTGTCTTCTGGTTTTAGGGGATTTATGCTGTTCCTGTTTCTGTGGTTTTTCCTGCAACTATGAGTGACAAAACTACTTTTTGACCTTTTTTCTTTCTTTTTAATGAAAGCTACCAGCCATCTGAACTCTTTCAACATCAGCTGCTTTAATAACATTTTCACACGACAAGGAGAGCTGGAATTCCACTGCTTTGGGCAGCTCAGACTCAGTTTGTCCTGGTGAGGCACCAAAAAAGAACTGGGGAGCTGAAGGGATAAAAATGGACCTGCACAAATCAGAGGGGTATAAGGATTTAGGGAGGATGGGCTGACATTATGTCAATATTTAAAGGATATTTAAAAAATATAAATAAATATAAACATATTTATACAAATATAAATATCAATTTTAAATATAAATATTTTAAAAATCCTCCTAAAGACTGCTTAGAATTCCTCTCCTGAGGCAGAATATTCACTTGGAAGGCCTTTTGAAGGGAGTTCAGCAAGGGAAGAGCTTCACTCATGTTCGTGGTGTTCCTCGATTATTCCTTCCTTTCCAAAGTGCTGCTCCCATGGGAGTCACAAAACAAGCCTGATGTAGAAATGATGAGGTTAAAGAGCCTGATTTGGCTCCTCCAGAGTGAGAAAAGAACCTCAGTGCTGCTCAGAGAACTGAGATCTGAAGAAGTGATTCAATGTTTGCTTCCACCGCAAGGAAAAAATGTTTTTACTTCATTAAGGTGTTACCAGGATTTTTAATGCCACATCCACTTCTTTCTAAACTGTTCCCTTCTTTTGAAAAAGCCGTGTTAAACCTCTTCCTAATAACTCCTGTGATTATCATCTTTGCAGAAATCCCAGAGGACAGGCTTCTAAAAGTGGTGTTTTATTTCCAGAGCCTCCCGGTAATTAAGCATCTCTCAGACCTTCTCTATTCAGCTGCTCTGCAGAAAATCTCTTTTCACTTGAATAAAAAGGTGTTTTGTGTAAACTTAACAGAAGGATTTCAGTTCTGTTATGAAATACAAGAGTTTTAGGCTCAGTTTAATGAAGGAAAATAAAGTGTATTCTTTGCTTAATGGACACAAGGAGGTCTGTGAGTGAGCAAAGGTCCTGCTGGAGACCTGCTGGGAAGGGGTGATATAAAAATCTCTTTCAAACTCAAGCAAATAGTTGTCACCTCTATAAAATATTTTATTGAGTTCAGTGTGGGGGTTATTGAACATCATCAGGTGTAAGTGATCTTTAAGGTCCCTTCCAACCCAAACCATTCTGTAATTCCATGATTCCATGGTTCTATGAAGTGATATTTGCTTCCTGTGGTTTTGCAACGTTTTTGTCATTTTTTATTTTATTTTATGGCATTTTCCCTGGAAGTCCAACCTGTGGGGTCTCTGTGAGTGATTATAGAATCCTAAAATGGTTTGGGTTGGAAGGGACCTTAAAGAGGTACCAAAGTTTTGGCAGCTTCCTCTAGGAATTCACATTTTAGACTCTCTCCCTGTCAATTTGGCCTCCCACACCCATGGATAAGAAATATATTTATTATGCTGTTTGAATAATTATCATGTACAGATGAACCTCTCTTCTTTTACTCATTCATGTGCTTGGACATCACCATCCCCATTAAAGAGATTCTTTTAAAAAATATTAGAGTGTTATAAAAGGAGGTTTCATTCAGGTCTGGTTCAAGGTTTGCTGATGCCACAGAAAGACTTTCTCTGGAATTCAATGGGCTTTGGGTTGGTACATTTGATTCTTTTTATTCAAGTTTCCCTTTTCTGTAGAAAATAGTCCAAATAATACATTTTACAACACCCTCTCTAATGCAGACGAGTGTAAAAAGTAAACAAATAGCTTTTATTTAATTGAAAATTGGAGGTTTTTTTAACAGGTTACATTGAAGAACAGGAGATAAATAATATCCACATCACAAGAAACTGCAACTCTCTTCTTCCCTCAGTTCCAGCAGCTTAGCCCAGCCTTTCATGTTTGACACACCATTAAATGGGGTTTCAATAAGAACTACTTGTAAAAAATTTGAGACCACCCTCCTTGTAATCCCAAATTACATTTGGCACTGCTCCACTTAACTAATGAATGTACATTTATCCTGTAATTTCAAAGCTTATTTTTAAAAATTCATGTCATATTGATAATATTTCCTTCACGACAGACCACTTGTACCTCCCTCCCCCAGCCCCAGCTGGTTCTTTACCAGGAATGTTGGTCATGGTGAAGCATTAAGACAAAATCTACAGGTTTTATTGTTAAAAGTCCGTGGCTGAGCTTTGCTTTAATCATCAAGGAAAAGGGGTTACAAGAACAGAACTCAACAGCAGGATCCCAGATGCCAATATATGGTTTAGCCTTTGGGATGCTTTTGTTGCTCCAGAGCTTAAACCTGTAGAAACAGAAGCAGACAGAGGTAAATTTGGGTCAAAATTTAGTTTTTATTATGCACTCTGCCATAACCATAATAATTGTCCTATTTTCAAAATGAAACATCGGCCACAAATATTATATTTATTTATATATGAAGTTGTAGCAGCACTTCCATGGAGTGGGGGTTTGAATTATCTTCAATAATGAATATTTGCTTTTAGGAGGGTCTTGTTGCAAAACTAACTAGTATAAATAAATAAATATATATATATATATGTAATATAAAAATGCTCCATTTTTCATGAAGAATAAGGTATTTCTGAGAGCAAAGGCTGGATCTTGGACCACCCCACCCCAGCCATGGAGCAGAGCTGGGCTTTTTGATCCCAGCAGAGCTCCAGAGCTGTGTGAAAGCTGCAGCTTTGACTTCTCATTTGGCAAGAAATCTTATTTCTGTGTCCTTCCCTGAGCACTGTGGGCAAGTAGAGATGGAGAACCACACAAAAAACAAGGTGTTGTGCAAAATAATTTCTCCTCCACTGAATCTCAGAGTATCAGAGACTCACCAGAAGGGAGGACACCTCTGGCCACGGGAGGGTTGTTAATCTGTTGTACTTCGAGGCACAGATTTCTTCTTATGCAACAGCATTCAGAGGGGAAAAAAAATGTCTCACTTACTTGATATTTTTGGAATCCTGATTTCCTCGCTGCTGCTGCCATCCCCACCATCACTGACTGTTCTGATTTCGATGAGATAATCTTCTTCAAACGGGACCAGAAGTTCAGCTGAAGTGTTGTTTGTCTCCAGGATATGTGCTTTGCTGTGTCTGTTTTGTCTGTACAAAATCTAAGGAGGAATGGAGTAGAAAACAAGAGTTATTTAATTTAGTTTTAAGTTTTAATGTTGGTTTTGGCATTGGTTTTTTGTTTTTTTTTTTTGCTTGAGAGATTCTTCTGTCGTGTCCCGAAGTTTTCAGAGCACTTTCAGCATCCTGAAGAGCATTAAAAGCAATTTAGAACATGGAAATATATTCTGCAGGATTTTTTGGTGGATACCACAACAGGCATTTACCCCAAATTTCATAGAATCCCATAGAATCATGGAATGGTTTGGATTAGAAGGGAGCTTAAGGATAATCCAGTCCCACCCCCTGCCATGGGCAGGGACACCTTCCACTAGCCCAGGTTGCTCCAAGCCCCGTCCAACCTGGCCTTGGACACTCCCAGGGATGAGACATCCCCAATTTCTCCCAGCAGAGCCTGTGTCTGCTCAGAGGGACCTTATTAAAATTAGGATTGGGAAATCCTTACCCAACACACTTGTGCTGTTCTGTAAATATGGAAGTTGGACACACCTTTAAACAAGACTTCACTCTGCTACACCTTTTTTATCCAGAACTCATAACTTGTCTGATTAATGAGGTAAAGACATGACTTACTTTGTAGCCCAACACCTCTGACTCGTTCTCCATTGTCTTCACGTGTTCCCAGTTCAAGCAGATTTTGGAATTTGTCAGCTTCCAGGCAATGTTTGCTGGGGGTTGACTCGGTGCTTTAAAAGAAAAAGATGTTGATAATCACAAGATACAAGTGAATATTAATTTGATGGTGTAGTCGAACGAGCTGCTGACATGTCAGTAGCAAATGCATGGGGGATTCAAACCTAAAAGAGTGAAAAACCCACTTTCCAGTCCATCATTGCTCTTGTGTTACTCAGAATAAAGATCTATTCATAGCACAGAACCAGTTGCTGTGAGGGTTCATTTTCAAAATTAGGAACAGCCTGAAAGTGTCTGACAGTTCAAGTTATATTTGATGGATTTGGTTGAAGTAAAATGTTGTTCCTGTCTGTATTTTAATATACAAGAGGGTGTTTTGCTTTGTGGGTCTCAGTAAAAGCTCCAACTAAGAGCAAACAAGATTTCATCAGCCATGAGGTTACAAAGAGCTGCACATTAAAGCCTCCACCTGATCCAGCAGGAAACATTGTAGGATTTTATAAATTCTTAGCACAATGGGCTGAGAGGAGCTTTTCAAAGGCTTTCTGTGCCTAAGTGCCCGGGCTTTGAAAATTTGCCTACAAGTGCCTGAAATCCCAGATGAACATGGGAGGTGGAAACTGCCTTCGAGCTGCAGCTCAGGTTTGGAACAACATCATCTCCTGCTCCGGGGTGTGTCCTCCTGGACCTGCCAGGGAGGAGGGTGGCACTGGGGGGGGGATGGGGTTACAGGAAATAAAGAGTTGAACAGAATTAAAAATAGGGGGAGAGATTTGGAGAAACACATTCTGAGCATCCCAGCCCTGACTCTAAAATGCTCAACTTCTGGGATCCTTCTCTTCTCCCTATTGTTGGTGATTAATGGATGCAACTTAGAAAACACTGTTTGTTTGGGAACATTCCATAATTTATTTCATTTCCCATGGACATAAAATAAATTGGTGGAGCCTGCTGGTTCAAAACTCTCTGCCTTGTGAGGGTGGAGAAGTTTAATCCACCCCACTGGAAGGGAAAGGAGATGTTGGTGGAGCTCCCAGGTGAGTATCCGTGGATGTCCTTCCATCAGCCACACTGCCAGTGTGGGACAAAGATTCCTTTTCATTTTGAAGGTATTTATATACATTCACATAGATAAAATAATGAATTTATTTAAATCTTGCTTCAAACCTCTTCGTTGCTTTCAGCAAATGTTTTGTATAAGGAATTGGAGAGCAAAATAATCACAAGAGGTAAAGAATGTCAGATGCTTCACTGTGCTCTGAAAAGTCTTGAAATCGCTCCAAAATGGGGGAATACTGCCTTGGTCAAAGATCTTTAGCACAGAAATTTAAAGACATCTTAATTTGTGGTCTTTGGGCTGAAAAACCACCACAGGAGGATTTTCAAAACAAAATTACCTGGGTTTTTTTAAGCCAGGAAACAGAATAAGTGGTAACACAGCACTTCCCCAAATCCACAGTAATATCCTCAAACAGAACCACAGCAAACAGGTCTAAGATTAGCAGATCATTTCCTCAATTAATTTCTTGTAATCAACATCATCAAGGAATAATAGAAGTGTCAAGTATCTGCTTAAGTTTATTAAGTTAATGAAGTTCCTCTCATGGTTTAGGTTACACTTGGCTTTATTGCTGCACTGAGCTGAGCTTTATCCAGGGCAAAGCATCTCTAATATCCATATAATATAGATATATGATGGGAATATATGTACATATTTGTAAAGAAAAAGGAAAAGCAAAGGAATTTCTGAACTCCACAAGTAAAGAAGCAGGAGAGAACAGCTCCTAATGGAGCTGTGTGTCCATGGAAGGACATCAATTCCACTTGCCTAAGTAGTTTTAACTTAAACCAGGATGTCAACTTAGACCTCAAATTGATCTCAGATAAGTATGTTTCAATCAGAATTGCACCTATCTGGCAAGAAGGATCATTTTTAGCTTTGTTTAGTCTCTGCAATAATGGACTGCAGGGAATGCTGGAATCCTTGAGGCTGAGCAGGAAGACAGAGCTATTACTTTGGAGCTCCATCTCCTGCTGTAGATGCACATTGTATTCTCCTGACATATTATCTCATATTGAAAGTGCTTGCATCTCGCAGAGACAGAGCTTAAAAATTTAATCTATATATTTAAATATTAAAAAGGTTATTTTGACTTTAATTTTTAAATGAACCATTAGCACGAGCCTGAATTTGACAGCAGATAAAGTTGATGTAAAACAAAAGCAAATTTATTCCTTCTATGTCTTGTCATTCCACTGCCTTGTCTTTAACTTGTCTTTCTTATGCACAGAGGAATAGAAAAAAAAATTCCAGAGATCAGTTTATTTCTCACAGAAATGGACTGTGAGAAGATTCATAAAATGATAGAATTTTTGGGGTTGGAAGGGACCTTAAAGATCATTTCATTCCACCCCCTGCCATGGGCAGGGACACCTCCCACTATCCCAGGTTGCTCCAAGCCCTGTCCAACCTGGCCTTGGACACTTCCAAGGATAAGATTCTCTTTGAGTCCTTAAGAAATATCTTCTCTGGCTTTATTTGGATTTATTTTATTTACATTAAATATGTTTTGTTGGTAATTAAAAGTCAATTAATTCATTTTACAAGTTGTTTCTTGTCCTGCACTTGGAGTAATAGCCTGGAACAGCACATAGACAAAAGGAAAACTGGTGAAAGCTGGGAGTAATATTTCCCTTCCATGCAAATGGGCTGATCAATTGTTTGCTGGGAAAATATAGTCTGAGGAAAAAACCTCACCATGTGGTTTTGTTTCTACAATTGGAGAAAATTTTAAAAAAATAATGACTAAATGGCATTTGTATAAATTTATCCTTTAGGCTGCCCTCTGTAGTGCAGTTTAGAGGTCTCAAAAAACCTCTGGATTCGGAGCATTCAACAGTTTTCTTTAAAAAACCCAAACCAACATATTCTCCCATCCAAATTTATTGTTTGACCTGTGGAACATCCTTCCTTTATTGACTCTGCATGTCTTCGAAATCCCCCGAAAGCAAGTCTCCTCTGTTCCAACGGAAACAGAAATCCTTCCTGATGGAAGCACAAGAGGAAACTCATTTCTTAGCCACACATTTTGTTGTTTAATTTTAGGATGAATTTTGGGATCCGGTTTTCTTTGATATTGAAACATTTGATGAGGATGAGCTGAAATGTCACTGCCACACCCGGGAGTTTGGGACACTCATTGCACCAATTAAAGTACTCACGTGATTTTTTGGTGGTGACATTCACTGGGGGGCTGGAGGGCCCTGTCCCTGCAGTGTTGTAAGCTCTGACTGTTGTAAAGTACAATGTGTTAGCTCTCAATCCCGTGATGTTTTTGGCTGTTACATTCCCACTGACTCTGACTTTCCCGGCTGTGCTTTCCTTGGGTTCGTCTGTCCAATATAAAACCTGGAAAAGGAGGATAAAGAACAGGCAAGTCATTGTTTCCCAGCAACTAGAGGTGTGGCTGGGAAGCAGACGTGCTGACAAGGAAGATTTCAAGGAATACAGGACTTTTTGTACCCAAAACTAGCAGGATATGGGATGTGATGGATACCTGAGCACCCCTTGATTCTCAGACAGCATTGTGGCTGTGGGAGAGGAGCTCTGATTTGGGAATCAAGAGGAAGTCCTTCTATAGTATCCCTCACAATGGGATACTAAACTTCAATTAATCTTGAAGTTTTCATTCATGTGACAAATTTCTGGGCCAGAGCTGCAGCCCCGGGCTGGAAATGCTCCTGATTATCTCAGGTGAGACATTGCTACCAAGAGTCAGGGGAAGAGCTCCACTGTCCATTGGCTTGGAAGCAAGGGATGAAGGACCAGAATGCTGAGGTGGTGTCCTAGTTAGAACAGCTGAGACCAGTTCATCACTGGATGGGTGTAACCCAAAACTGTGTATTCTAGAGCCTTCCATGCCATTTCCCAGAAACTGTTCTCAACAGACCATTTACACCCTCTGCCCAGAGCAGCTCTGACCCCTCAGGCTGTAAACTGGGTGTTCAGAGGCCTGTGGGATAGGAGGGTGCTCCTGTCCTCACACCCACTGTGGAACTCCCCACCCTGAGGGAGGGACTGGGCATTCCTGCCTGAACTGGAGGAGAGATAATCTTGGAGTCTTGGGACTTTTTTAACCACTCGTGGGATCCAGAGGAAGACTGCAGATCACCACTCTCAACCAGACTGCAACCACCACTCTCACCAACAAGTTTTTTCCCTCTCCTTTTGCTTTGGACTCAGGGGGCCCAACAAACACCACTCTGTTCATGCCCCAGGGTGCTGGGTTATACATTTGGGGTTTGTGGCTTAAAACCAACTGTTTTTCTGTATAATCGTACTTATTGTATTATTTTATTAAATTGTTATTCTGACTTATAATCTCTCCTTCGAGTTGGGTTCATTTCCACTGCCAGTTTACCTTTAAACCAGCACAGGTGGGAAGGACAGGGACACATGTGAGGGCTCAGCCCCAGCCCAGACTCACCTCGTAACCCAGCACCCTGCCCGTGTGCCGGTTCCACGCCAGGGGCTGCCAGGACACCTCCACCTCCGCCGCCGACACGCTCAGCGCCGACACCGCCACGGGAGCAATCTGGGGCTCTGGGACACGGGGAGAACACAGCTGGTGGGACATGGGCGGTGTGAAAGGGAGGGAGAGTCAATACAACAGGAAGAGGTGTTGGGGAGCAGCAGGCAGAGGCTCAGGAAGCCTGGTGTAATCTCTGCTTATTGTAGAACATCAGCAAAAGCTGGTTTTAAAATCGGTCTTTACCCGCCTGCCGGGACAGATTTCAGAGGAGATCAGCTGCACTGAGTGGTCTGAAAAACTAGACCCTCTGAGAGCTACACCTTTGAAGGTCTCCTGATTTTCCCAGCACACTCAGCAGGAGCACCTTGGGGACAAACCATTGAAACATGCCCTCTGCTGACAATGATCCTGAAAACCTGCCCATGGCTTTTTTTACTTCCATTTCCCATCTTCTGTTTCATGTCTACTGTCAATATTCAATGAGCAGGTTTAAACAGGCTTCTTAAATCATATCTGATCATGTCTGGGACCCACTGGTGCTACACAACCATTACTAACTGGAGTAACACATTACCATCTTCTCCTGAGTAGATGATGGATACGGAGCTCAGGGTCCCTTCTCCCTCGTTGTTGTAGACACCGACTTTCACTTCAAAAGGAGACAGAGGTGTGATGCTCTCGTTCCTATAAACATATTTGCTGGATTCCACCAAGGCCACGGCTGCTTTTGTCCAGGTGGCAGAGCCCAGAGGCCGGAACATGATGATGTAGCCGAAACCTTCCCCGTTCTGGAGTTCCTCCGAAACCGGCTGCAGTGACAAGGTGGGCAGTCAATAGATGTTTGCAATTATACACTCTTTTAATTGAATCTTCATTCTCTGACTGTATTTTCCCGGTATTGATTTAGTTGACTGTGCCTCAGAGAAGATAATAATGTTTGCTCCATCGGTCAATGTAATATTGAAACAAAAATCAAAATTATAAATCTATCGAGGCAATCAATCCAGAAACAAAAGATCTGATCAGCTCCATTAAAGTGATTCTCTTTCAGGCATGAAGTTTGCAAAATTAAAAGCATTTTCCTCAGTACAAGTTGTAGCTGGGGGTTTTTTTCCCCCCCAAAGGAGTATAGGAATGCTAATTTTAAATAAATGATTTTAGAGGCAAAAAAGAATTGGGAAAGGAGCAAATGTACACACAGAAATATGTGTCAGCTGTATAATTGCTGCATATGAGTACAGTACTTATGTCTTTTTTTTTAGCAAACAGAAAGTCTCAAGTGCAGGGCCACGTTCTTACTTAAGTTTTTAGAACAGAAATGTTACTGCAAGTCAACATGGCAAAATTAATGTTTCTATTAATAAAACCTCATGTCAAGATATGTAGGAATATCTCATGCTGAACAGGCAATTACATCAACACCGTGTCCAGCATGAGCTTCATTGTTTGCATGGGATAAAAATACTTCCACATTGGCTTCTCAAAGCAAGAGAACATTTATGAAACAAAGCCAGCAGAGTTTCTCAGTAAAACTTCATTTACTTCAGATGTTTCCATCAGAGTGAGGGGCATGGAAAAGCAGGCATGGAAAATGGTGCAAAAAGAGAGGAAGACAGAGGGGCAGAGTCTGGTTTTTGTCTCCAACCCCTTCTCCTTCAGAGAAACTCCTGGGAGCAGGAATGGGGTAAGAACATGGGAGAAAAAACATCAGGGAATACCTCAGAAGTTTTCAGAGCAATTATTTAATTCATTTCTCCATAATTTCCTTCTAATTCTAACAACAACTCACACATAACACACGTGTCTTTCCTTAAGTGTTTTACAAACATTAATTTCCCCAATATGCTCCTTTCTTTTTTTTTCCAGCCCTGAGAGAGTTAAGTGTGGGGGATGATGGTGCCCTGGGGATTTATAAGAGTTCAAGCTACTTTCTAGAGCATTTAATTTGTTTCTGAGGCTTCTGTGACCTCAGATTTAATCAAGATGCTTAGTGAGTGCATCACAGAAAGCTGAGAGTCGTGTTCAGCGTTGTTAGCTGGGCATAATTAGTATTTCTTCTGACTATTTTTCGTGACACACTATGGAGTCCAACAGGATAATTTGATTGAGATCTCTCAGGCTGTTTTTGATTTTCTTGTTCTTTTGCTCCCAAAGAGTAAATCAGTAGAGGAGAAAATGGAAAAAAAAAAAAAAAAGAGTGAAAGATGCAGATGGAGGAGAACTTGAACCCAGGAAAAGTGAAGTTTCACTGTTTGCAGCGTGTGGGGAGGGAAAAACATTGGCAGTGACATTTATCTAGTGGGGATTATTTTTTCTTTTGATCTGATTTTTTTCTGTTTGACCAAGCACCTGCCCCATCAGCTCACAGAGGCTGCCTGCCTTCATCCCCACTCCTGTGGGAGCTGCTGGGTGGCTGGAGAAGGAGGGTTCCTTCCCACACCACTCACTTTCCACTCTTTCCACTCTCTGAAATGACCTGTGCTCACCCTTTGCAACTTGTATGGTATTAAAGGTTCTAAAAATGTGTATTCTTTCCTCTCACTGGAGTGCTGGAGAATTAAAGGGCTCATCTCCTTTAACACATAATAGGATATGTCTTGTCAGCACAGTGTTCCAGAATGGGAAACATGTAAACAAAAGTAGGAAAAATGTAAATGCAGAAAATGGCCAAGCAGATTAGTGTGTTAAGCACCTCCTGTACAATGGAGATAAGAGGGTTATACAGACTTCTAAACATCTTTACAACATGCCTCTTAAACTGTTTATTTTTATAAATTGTTGGCTGTAACGCAGCAAACTTGCTGTATATCTTACAGGCTGCTTTCTCTCCACATGCAGGGGGAAATCCAAGCTCAGCCACAGCCAGTGACCAAAAAAAGCCTTTGGATTTCAGCAGGGCTGTGATTTCACCCACGGATTCTCCCCCATTAGCCAGCTTAGGTTAATTGAGCTAATTACCTCCCATGTGATGACCAGCTCGGAGCGGCTCCCTCCTCCTCCACTGATGTTTGTTGGTGCCACCACAGGAACTGGAGGAGAAAAGATGTTGGTGCTTGTGACTGGTTCCCCAAGGCTCAGGATTGGGGCCAGTCCTGTTTAATATCTTTATGGATGATCTGGACAAAGGGGTCGAGTGCACCCTCAGTGATTCACAGGTGACACTAAGCTGGGTGGGAGTGTTGCTCTGCTGGAGGGTAGGAAGGCTCTGCAGAGGGATCTGGACAGGTTGGATCCATGGGATGAGGCCAGTGGTCTGAGGTTCCACAAGGTACAGCACTTGCATCCCAGCACTCCAGGCTCAGGGAAGAGAGGGTGGGAAGCTGGAAAAGGATCTGGTGGGGGTGCTGGTCATGGAGCATGGTCATGGTTCTGGTGCTGGTCATGGTTCACCAGCAGCTAAACATGAGCCCAGATGGGCAAGAAGGCCAATGGCACCTGGCCTGGATCAGGAATGGAGCAGGAGCAGGGCAGGGATTGTCCCTCTGTGCCGAGGCCACACCTCAGTGCTGTGCTCTGGGCAAGGTGGTGATCACTCAAAGGTTGGACTGGATGACCCTGGAGGTCTTTCCAGCTGGATGATCAGATCCTTTCCCAGCTCACATGCAGCTATTCCACCTTCCAACAGGTAGAACAGGGATTCTACTGCATAACAGCCTGTTTTAAATGAACTGAAATGATGTTTACACATTTTCAAGTTTCTAAGGCTGAAGCCACAGATGTATTTGATACATGAGTACCCTGGTTCAAAAAATTAATTAAAGAAGCTTGGAGCATCAAGTATCTGACATTATTATGCCTCATCAACTAATTGGCAAAATGATGTTCCATTCAGACTGTAGCTGCAACACTACTGATTTACTAATTATGCATTTGTTCGGTAAACACGTTGTTGGAGCAATATATTAATTTTTTTTAATTGGCTGGATGCTTTTCTTAGGAAATTCAAAGCTCACACTTTGCTTTTTCCTTCTCCCGAGACTGTAAGTGACACAAAGTTGGTTGTTTAGAGCTTGATCTCCCCAGCACTGCCCCAGGTGTTTGGCACCAGAGGTACAGGCCTGAGATCAGGCTCCGTGTTGGTGTTGGAGGCTGAAGGGGCTTCTCATCACTCCAAAGGCTCTTGGTGGAGGGGCAAACAGACTCTCAGCATTTCCTGCCTCTTGCTCTTCCCTGGGAGAGTTCAAGCCCAGGGTGGATGGAGCTCTGAGCAACCTGGGCTGGTGAGAGGTGTCCCTGCCCACGGCAGGGGGTTGGAACTGGATGATCTTTAAGGTCCCTTCCAACCCAAACCATGATATGATTTTGTGATTCTGTGATATCATGTTTATTTTCACCTGCTAAAGAAGTATAAAAAAAGAGGACAACCCTGGAGCTGGCAGAGACAAGAACCCTCCATGAGACATTTGGACTGGTGCCATCTCCAAACCCTTGGTGCTGCCTTTAGAAATTCCAAGATTGTTCTCTCAATCCCTTTATTCAGCTGTCACCATCTGAAAACCTGATGTGTCGAGTCAAGGCTGAAGATGGGGCAGAAATAGGTGGGATATTTGTGCCTCTGAAGCTTTTTCAGAGCTTTTGGCAAGCTTGGCCTTATCTGCTTGTCTTTCCCTTCCATCCACTCAGTGTCAGCCCAGTTCTGGGGGTGACAACAAAACCAACAGCACTTGAAGTTCACAGAAACTGATGTCAACCCACTCTCACTTCTAGATTCCAGTTTCCACATATTCCAGATTCCACATATAAAACTTTATCTGATTTCCCCCTCTCCAGAAATGCAGGAATTTCAGGATAGTTTTGCTGTGCAGCCACAGAAGCCAGTGCAAGTGCAAACAGTCTGGGCTCTCTTGGAGGGTTTTGTCACTCACAATCAATGTCTTTGTGCACATCGGAGGCAAATAATCTCAGACTGACAAGAGCTGCATTAAAAAGGCAAAACAGACTTTCGAGCCTTGTGTTTCCCTGTTTCGTGATCCAACTGATGCTCAATTAGCTCATGTGTTAAATGTGTTCAGTACTTACTGCATTTGCATGGGGGAAATTTTGTACCACTGCTCAGTGGAGCCTCAACTGGGTCAGAGTTGAGAAACAGATGAAAATTCACAGCTGAATGCACCAACAGAGGCTCAATTAATTCGCAGCTCCATTTTAATGAAATGAACAGTGGCTCATTTGCATCCACAAATCTACTAATGCTCCGATTTCAGCTGGCAAAATTGTTATTACAACAGTGAAGCTCAAATTCACCCTTTCCTGGCCAGCTGTTTGCTGTCCCCACTGTCCTACTGCTTTCGGTCTCCTGTTCTGATTAAAAAATTAAGATGATTGCACAGCAATGGTTGAGACAGAGTTATTTACAGCAGTGAGGGGATTAAGCAACTAAAACTTGAAGAGAGGCTTTTTCTTCCTTTTGTTAAACTTCAGACAGTGCTACACTGTAAGGAAATAATGTTCCTTGTGTTATTGCCATGATAAATAATACTAATTTTATTGTTTCTTTCTCTTTGTAGCCCTAGCCCTGTGAATCCCTCTAATAAAAAAATAAATACATTAAAAAAAAGCTTTAAAAGTTGAAAGCTTTCACTGACTTTATGGCTGGTTTTGAATATCACATTTTACAAAGCCCTTGGTAACAGCAAGAAAGACTGATTTTGGCTTCATGTGATGGAGAATATATATCTGTGATAATCTGCTGGGAAATTTAAGAAATCTGACCCCTCTGGAAGGTGGCCCTGCCCATGACAAGGGGTTGGAAAAAGATAGTTTTTAAGGTCTCTTCCAACCAAAACCATTCTATGACTCTACTTTGAGAAACAAATAGATCCCCCTTTCTAAGGAAATTGTATTTTTTCCTGTATAAAGTACAATAGTCCATTTTGAGTCCTGTCCTGAAATGCAGTTTGCCAAACTTCAGAGCTTGGCAAATGAGAAAAACAGAGAAGAGAAAGTGGATTGTAAAAGCTGCTTCCATTTTACCGCTTTCAATCCTACAAATAGTGATTTTAGAGGTGGGAGAGAGTTGATAAGCAGGGGGCTGGAGAAACATTAAACAGACCAAAGGCTTGGGCTTCAGATAAATTGTACTAAACTGAGCAGGTCAAAGGACTGACCCTGTCAGTCACCCAAGAATGAGTCTGCTTCCCATGAGTTGCCAAGTCCCAGAAGATAAATGGGTAGAAGTTAGACAGATAGTAAGGATCCCACCCTGGAGTCAGTGGGATTTGGATGCTGTGAGTCATTTCCTCCAGTTAAAGCCAATATCCTGCTCCTCCTGATGCTCAGATATCAAACAGAGGTGTTTGATTTCTTGTGCTGGGGTATGTCAGACAGCTGATGTTATCATTTCACATGCAGGCCCCTGAGCAAGGGATAAGCTTGGTTTTAATTGGAAGAACACAAATGTTGTTCCTCAGTTGCCTGAGCGAAAGGTTGTGTTCAGGTTAGGGATTAGAAATATTTTGGGACATGGCAAAGGGAGGAAGCATGGGCCAGCTCCAGCCTATAGCACAGAATGGTTTGGGTTGGAAGGGACCTTAAAGACCTCTAGTTCCACCCCTGCAACCTTCCACTAGCCCAGGTTGCTCAGAGCCCTGTCCAGTAACGCGCTCAGGGGAAGGTTCCCCACCCATGGGAAATAACCCTGTAGGAGTGAGCAGCTCTGCTGCAGAGAAATTCCCACACCTGGGACCTGACAACGTGCCTGGGTGGAAAAAACTGCCAGAGAGCAGAGACTTACCTGCTGCTTTGGTTTTCAGCAGAGCTGATGGTCTGCTTGGCTCCCCAATCCCCACGCTGTTGCTGGCGACCACACGGAACTCGTACTCAACCCAAGGGCTCAAATCAACCACCGTGGCCTTGTGAGTCCTGCCATTAATGACTTCAGGAGCTAAAAAACCAAATGTGACAATGACAGGGGATTTTTAAGGTAGAAATTAATGGTATGGGAGAAAAAATTCCAGGCCACTCCCACGTTTCTCACCTGTGGAAACCGCCTGCCATCCCACCGAGAACGGAGTCCTGGTCTGGACACTGTAGATCTGGACTGGACTGTTATTCTCTACTCCAGGCTTCCAGGATAACACAGCAGTAGTGCTAGAAACATGTTCAACTTTAACATCTTCTGGTGGACCTGGGGGGCCTGATATGATCAGCATTTTGAGAGGAAGGTATTGGGAAGAGAAGATTCGTTGCTGGAATGGGTTGGGCAGGTCTTACTTTCCCAAGCCAGTGGAATTATTCATGAAGCTGCAGTGGCATAAGAGCAGCACAACCTCTAAGTGGTGGCTCCTTGCCTGTGTTACATTTTTATAGGGAATGAGGGTGTGTGAGTCAGGAAAATTAATGTCTTTATGTTGCTAACATGAAAATTACAAACAAAGGAAAGAGGGATTTTTTTTGGCTGACAAAGAAAGTTACTCAATGTGTCTGTTGTTGAACCATCCAGCATCCTCAGAATTCCTGCTGAATTCAAACTGAGGTTTAGGAAGAATGCAGGATGGGGCATTACACAGATTTCTGATGTCTCTGAGGGTTTAAAAGGTCTAGCCCATCCCAGCATTTCCCTCCCTGCTGGCACTAAAAGCTGAGTTGGTTGCCCATAGAAAATATTTTTCATATTATCTTCAAACAGGGGAAAGGAATGAGGCCTCTTGACTTTCCCAACCTGCACAGGGACCCAGAGATGCCTGGAGGAAGTGAAATTAGGGGACCACATGGACCTGTGTGGCCAGAAAACATTGCCTTCCAAAGAGCCCATGGCAGACCAGGGTTGGGTGAACACCAGGACCGTGTTGGCCACAATCTGAATCAATTTTGGGGCCAAGAATACAAGATACAAAGCATTTAACTATTGAAACGTTGAATTGATATTGGGATTATTTAAACAAGAGCCGATGGTAGGAATTTGGGATTCCTCCAGAAGATATATGTGTCCCCATTTAACAGACATACCTCTCACAATGATATCTGCTGCTGCAGATTGACTGTCTAGAGTTGTTTGCACCATGCACACATATTTCCCAGAATGATGGAGCTGAATATTTCTTATCATCAAATCCCCAGCAGATTCCTGGAGATACAAAAAAAAAAAAAAAAAGGTAAACTAATCCCTCACAACGTGCTTTTAGTTCTGGGCATTTTTATAAATTGCTCAATATTAATAAAAAATTCAGCTTTTAAATTAAAATATTCATAGCTCTCATCAGTTTCTTTCATGTGGACATTTTTATTATGGCTCCACAAATAACTCAAGTGCTTTTCTGAAATTTAGGGAAGAGAAATAAATGGTTGCAGCCCCTTGTAAGGAAACAGCGATTTGCCAGGCACGTAAACAGGGATGGGAGAATTATGGTGAACATTTGTGTGGTCTAGAGACTGTGGCAAAGGGTTTTGTTGAGGAGTTTGGGAAACTTACCCTTCCAATCCTTTCAAAGTGATTTATTCCTCTGCTCAGCTCAATTCTCTGGCCATTGAATGACCACGTGAACACCACGGCAAGGGAGGGGTCGTGGGACACCTGGCAGGGCAGGACGATGCTTTCTCCAACTGTTGCATCCGTGTCAGAGGGTGGAATAGTGATCACAGTCCTTTCTGAAGAGACAAAAACCAGATCGTTTCGATTAAAATGCTTATAAAAATAGTAGACCTTGAAGGAGTTTTGTCCCATTGCTGAAATGATTTCAAATTGGCCCAAATGTTTGATAATAAAGGAAATTATCTCTAATAAAATGATGATGTCAGAACACTCTTGCCTGTGGGTAGCCCATTGCTTTGGCAGTACCAACCCAAGGAACCCTGTGTGCCTCTAAGAGTGAACAGATGTCCAGGGCAACATCCTAAATTAGTCATATTTTACTTTGCAAAGCCCATAATCAATAGTTATGATTTCAGCTCAAAAAGTACAGACTTCATTAAGACTCTTAAAAACATCTTCAAACTTGACAATCTCTCCTGAGCAGAAACTGCAGCAAAAGCAAAATTGCTGTTCATCTTCACCTCCTTTATACATGGCCATCCTTAATCTATATTAATGTTAGTGCTGCTTTACTACACAGCACTGTTTAGGTTACAGCTTCAAAGATACTTTCCCAGGCAGGAAAACTATTTTTTGGATCATTTTTAACCCATTACACTGAGAAACAAGCTTGCAGCTCTTATTAAGGGAAGTATTAACTCGCTGAAGGGGAAAGAAATGGGTTTATATGGCTTCACTTGTGTTGATATGACTGGCAGGCAGATTAGAGATAACAACCACTTTGTTGTAAGCAATTCCCTTGGATAAAGCTTTTGTGTGTGAAAGTGTTATAAAATAGGGAGAATTTAGACACCTGCATGAAATGAGAGCAGAATCCTTTCAACAATATTAATTTGTTCTGAAAATAATGTGAGAGGAGGAGAAGGAAATGTGCACGAGCTGTATTAGTTCAGTGTCATCACAGCTTAACTCTGCGTCAGAAATCGTCAAGTCCCAGACTGATTTGGGTTAGAAAGGACCTTAAAGCTCATCCAGTTCCACCTCAGGGACACCTTCCACTAGCCCAGGTTGCTCCAACCCGGCCTTGGACATTCCAGGGATGGGGCAGCCACAGCTCCTCTGGGCACTACCCTGTGCCAGGGCCTCAGGAGTTTGGTTTTCCCAAGGCTGTGGTTCCAAGGGGTCAGTGCATCAAGGGTATCCAGCCCCTGACCTTCAAACCCCTTTTCAGTCACATTGTCCCCACCTTTGAAGACACAGATTAGTGTGTGAGTGGAGGTGGAAACTTGCAGGGTTTCTTCCCAGGATTTGGGTTGCTCTGGTCACTGGGTGAGGGATTGGGTGGCAGTGGGCAAGTAGAAACAAGGGATTCCCCCAGTTTCTTGCCCCCCACACCCATCTGACCTTTCCCTGCTGAAAGATCTGCACTGGGTGAGGGACTGGATGGCAAGGGGCAAGCAGAAACAAGGGAGAATGTTGCATTTTCTTCTAACTTTATGAAACGGAACAGGATCTTACTAGTTTGGTGATATATAATGATATAGCAGAGATCAAGAAATATTTTCCAAGGAAAACTAAGAAAGAACCTGTCTGATTTGTGTTCTAATGGACAAATTAGTTTGGGGTTTTTGGTGTCATCCAGAGAGTGTCTGAGGTTCCCCTCGTGAATACACAGGAATTCCCCTTGGAATACACAGATTTCTCTGCACACTCTGATTGCTCTTCCAGCCTTGTCCTCACTGTGGCATCTCCACCAGGAGCTGAGGACAAGGTCTGCAGAAATGCTGTGGCCTCAGAGGACTGTCTTAAAGATACTCCATCATTAGTTTGGAGAGATCTCTTCCTCTCCCTGGGAGCAGTGTGTCACATGCCATAAATTCCAGATGATTCCAGGGCCACGTTCTCTCTCTGTTGGCACAACTCCACTGATTTCAGCACATGCTGGCAAAAACCTCAGCTCCATAAATCTCCAATGAAGTAATTCCACTGAGGAGTGCAGGGAACTTTGAATACATAATTTTAAAAGGTATCTGGGAACTCCAGAGAAACCTCCACAAAGTTTTCTCTTCTTGCTTGTCCTCCTGTACTTCTTATTCCCACAGCTGGAATAGAACTGCATAAATGACACTTAGAGGGGAAACATTAATTTGATTTATGGTATTATCATCTTCTTGTAGCTCTTGTTCATCCTTCTCACACCCAGTGATCCCACTGATGCAGTGTTCACTTCTGTGATGTTTTCTGCTTCTTTTATGGATTTGTCTCCAAGAATTCCACCTCAAATACTTTTAAAAGCTTCTTAAAAGCTCTTGGTTCTGTGTTATCTATCTTGCTTAGCAACAGCAGACATGCATTATATGGCAAATCCCATTTCAGAGGAGAAAAGGGAGAAGACGTTGTGAGTGCTGGAGGTGTAATAAAGACTTCTTCCACAAAGAATAAACAACTCAATGAGCAGCAATAAACTTAATTTGCACATTAGATATGCTTTTCCAAGTTCTGACATTTCAGTTGAAAATAATGCTGAAGCAATGAGGCCTATAATTGAACAGCCAAAACTTCTCCAGAGGGGAAACAAAAACAAATGTTCCCTGCAAACAAGATCATTTTTATACCATGTTGTTACTCAGTGTTTTAATAAACTTCATAAATGCCAAACTAAATATTTTTTTTTGCATGTTTTAATGTGATTTTCCCATATTGCTCCAATGTATGTGACATGTGAAATGGTACAGAACCTTAACAAAGAGCTGCCTAAACCCTAAACTTCTTGGTTTATCCTTTGTTGGCTGTGCTGTGGCATCATCTCAGATCACCCCTTGTGCTGCATCAGTGCTAATTGATCTTTCAGAAGATGAGCATGGAAAAGATTTCCCATCACCAGATGCAGCAGGCTGGGGAGGAGGTCACCCCTGCAGGCTACAGTAACTCTGAGAGCACTGAAAACAAGAATATTAAGGAAAAAGGAGAGTTATGAGTTGGAATCACAGAGTGGTTTGGGTTGGAAGGGACCTTAAAGCTCAAAAGAAAATCCCAAAGTACCTTTCACGACGAGGTTCCCTGAATTCCTGGCAGCTCCAAACTGGTTTGTTGCTACACAGGTGAACACTCCAGCGTCTGCCCTGGTGATGTTGGAGAGCCTGAGGCTGCCATCCTCCAGGAACACCACCCTGGGGAAAACAAAGAGAGGAGAACCATGGATTCACAGCATGGGTTGGGTTGGAAGGGACCTTAAAGTCCATCTCAATCCATCTCATGGGCAGGGACACCTTCCACTAGCCCAGGTTGCTCCAAGCCCCATCCAACCTGGCCTTGGACACTTCCAGAGATGTGGAAACCACAACTTCTCTGGGCAACAATAGAAAAACCAGAGTAAAAAACCAGACTTCTGTTAGATGAAAATGCCACACTACTTTTAATATCGAAATGTTTCCATTTTTGTTCTCTCCTCCAGCCAGCTGAATATGTATCAACCAATTTTCACCTCTGCTTATTATTGATTTCTGTATTAGCAATGTTATATTGACATCCTGGGATTGATCACTAACTTTTCCAGCTGGCTCTCGAGCAGCAAAATCCAGAGTCTCCAGAGAATGAAGGAAAACTCAATTTATTACTTAATTGTGCTGTATTTTACCAAGGGGGCATTTTTTTTTTCAGATCCCAGTGCTCCTAAACCTTACTAAGGTTGTGTCTGAGCCCAGTTGTCAGGATTATTATTAAAGGATATTAATTGACTGGATGAAATGTTAAAATGGCACCTCACAAGCCAAGGAGCCAAATAAAACACATCATTGTCTCACAGGGTCCCCAAAGCCCCTTATCAGTCACCAAGTTGTTTGCACCACTTAGCAGAATATTGGGGAAATCGCATTTAATAGTAATTTCAGGACCACTCCTGGTGGTCCTGAAATTAATTATGGACATTAATTATGAAATTAATTTATGGAAAAAAATTAATTTTTAATCTTGTTCATATGGTTCTTCAAGTCCATGAGATGCTTTAGGATGTAAGTCAGAACAGAGACTGGAATATGATTTTGTGGGATAAACTCTCACTGCATGCCTGGCAACCTCCAGCTGTTACCCACGAAGTACTTCAGGATTTTGGGATCCTCTTCAGAACACACAGAACACATATCTTAAAGCAGAAAAGTTTAAAATGAAAACTGAATTAAGTAAGCATCGAATTTTTGCACAGAAAATATTACCCTGTGATGGTTTGTCACTGTTTTTCTCAGTTCCTCATCTACGTGTTGCACCCGGTAGGTGTGGAAGTTCTTCACCAAATTTTTTCTGAGTTTAGAAGAAATTTAAGACATGAAGCTCCTGGAAGTTTTGTAAAAATGGATTCAGGATCTCAGCTCCTCTTGGCAGTAAACACACTCCTTAACAGGCATAAAAAAATCTGTCCCCAACCAGAGAAGAGCTGCCTTCAAATGCCACACTTCCTTACACCTGTCAAAATCCAGCCAGAAATCCACAGGAAACCAGGCTTCATTCATTCCAGCACTCACAGCAGCTCTGCATCATTTTTTATATTCCTCTTTTAATTGACATTTAACTCTAAACCAAGAATCCTTTTATAAAATAGAAAACATCTCATTCACGCATCACAGCTTGGGTATTTAATATTTATTACTAACAGCACAAGATTGGGTGATGTAATGAATTATTAACGGAAATGAACAATCACAGGAGCAGAAGTCTGAGCTGGAAGTAGCATCAGAACCATTAAACACACAAAAAACCCCATCACAGTGTCTCCCTGCTTTCCTCTCTGGGATTTATACACTTGTAGCTACACGAGGAACACGCATCAGACCTTGTCCTGCTTCCCAGGACACACTTCCAGCCTCTCAGGGGTGAAGAGAAGCACTAGACTGGGATTTCTGGTGAACTTTTCACTTAGATCCCCCCAGTTTCACGTCCCCCACACCCATCTGACCTTACCCTGCTGAAAGATCTGCCCCTGAGCAGGGCAAGGGGGATTTAGGAAGGAGAGAAGCTGAGATGTTCCTGTGGTTCTGGGCATGCTGTGACTGGGGTGTGGAGCTGAGAGGGAAAGGGATTTAGGCTTCAATGAAAAATCTTTGTTTCCTTGGCAATAATCACCAGGTACTGCAGCAGCTGTTAGTTTAACATTTGTAGGACGGTGAGGAAATAAGTTCAGGTTTAAAAATCCATTGTAGATCCATAATAAACCTGAGCAGAGCAAAATAGGAAGCAAAAAAAACCAAATACACTCTTCAGCCAACTGATGTATCAACTAAATGACATTTTTTGGATAAGGAAGGAGGAATGAAGCTGTGCCAGGGCAGGCTCAGGGTGGATCTCAGGGAAAGGTTCTTCCCCCAGAGGGTGGTTGGGACTGCCCAGGCTCCCCAGGGCAGTGGGCACAGCACCAAGGCTGCCAGAGCTCCAGGAGGGTTTGGATGATGCTCTGGGGCACAGGGTGGGATTGTTGGGGTCAGGAGTTGGATTTGATGATCCTTATGGGTCCCTTCCAGCTCAGGATGTTCTGTGATCCTGTATTTCTATAACAAGAGCCTTTCTGCTGCTGTGACAACCCTGCATCAAAACAAGACCCAAGGGTGTCTCTCCCTTTTGGCAGGGAGACACACAAGGAGACATTGTTCCAAAGGCAGGTTTAAATATGAAGAAATTCAAGTATTCCACTCTGCCTCTGCCCTATTTTTTGCATTAATGATGCATTTCTTCCCATCAGCTTTCACCAGCCACCAGAAAACATCATCAGTAGGAATTGCTGGTGATAAAACAGTGGATGCAACTGAGTGGTTGGGTAACATATGGTGTTCATCAAACAGCCTCCAAAGAGATTTGACTGTGAATCAGCAAATGTTCATAAATTGGATACCTGAATCATAAGTTATAACAAGCCACTGTGGTGTCTTTCTCTCCATCAAATATTGATGACCTGTTATTTTTACTGTAGTTGCACCTAAAAGCTCTTAGGTGCAAATTAGAATCCGAAAGTGAGCACGAGGCAAAAAGAAAAGAGAGTCTCAGTCCCCAAAAAGCTTAAATGTAGATAAATACAGAGGAAAAATGGGCTGTAAAATATAGAATAGCAAAGAGGACAAGCTTTGAAGGCACAGGCTCTGACTGCAGTTTTTCCACTGAAGTTTAGTCATGTCTAACTCAGATTTTTCCCCTCCATCCTTCATGTGGATTTGAGCCCTGAATAATTCCTATTTTTCTAATTTATCCGCTGAGAGTGGTTTGTACCCACTCAAGGGCTGACAAAGGTGATGTTTGATCTGAAGAAATGCTGTTCTGAAACAATATTTCAATGGCTGGGCAGGCTGAGGGTGGAATGGCTCTTTCAATGGATCAAAAAACAAGAGCTTAGCAGAGAGAAACCACGTGCTAAGGAGAGCCTGAGAGCTCTTTGAAACAGGTCAGGCTACCTAACAACAATTAGGGAGTGAGCAGTAAATAAGACACTCGGGCAGAATTTATCTAAGAGCACAAAGAACTCCAGAGTAATTAGTTTAGCGGGGAAGGGGATTAAAGAAAATAGGAAAAAAAATTGAGAAATTTCCAGCTGTCCTGAGGTCAGTGTCAGGAGAGGGATGAGAAACAGAGCCCGGCCAAAAATCAAGATGATACATTTCAGATGCAAGACAAAAAAAATCCATGTGAAAAACTGCCCCCGGTTGCCACGAACAACAAAGTTGCCATCAACTCCCTCAGAGCCGCGACTTTCCTCGCTGGGTGGGTTCAGAGGGGCTGCACTTTGTCCTCTTCCATTTGTCTTTCAAATAAGGGAGCTGGGATGCAGCAGGCAATGGGAATATTTCCTTTAATGGGCTTTGGATCGAGCTCTAACAAATGGCTTAAAAAGAAGCTGTGAAATGCTGTCTCACCTGCTGAAAGGCTTGCTGAAACCAGCGCCTTTCACAACATTTTAGGCTGTGTGAAGGCTGTAGATAATAATTCTTAGCAGCTGCATCAGAAGACGAGGTAATTCCATGACAGAAAAGTTGAACTTGTCCAATACAATGCAAGGAGAGTATTTTGTCTGCCAGGAAAACTGGACTTCTCCCTATAAATAAATAAGTGCCTGTGGAGGGACGAAAAGCACAAGATCTGCAGCAGATTTAATGGATGCATGCCTGGGAAAGGAGGAGAAGGAAGAACTCGGGGCACAGCTGTTCACAAAGCCCTGATGCAGCAAGGGATTGCTTAAGCATCAGCCTGAGTCTGGGCTGGCATCTCTGACTTACAAAGTGCTTAAATTCTTATCAGAGCTGTGCTGGTGCCTCTGCTCCTGCCTGAGTCACACAGGGGCTGCCTCTGGGGAACAGCTCCACTAAACAGAGCTGCTGAGAGGAAAAGAAGAGACAAAAATCCAGTTCTGTAAATCCATAACAAGTTTCTGCCCACAAGGGCAAATTAGGAATACCCAGAAATATCATTCCATAGTCCCAGGATGGTTTGGGTTGGAAGGGACTTTAAAGATTATTCAGTTCCACCTCCTGCCATGGGCAGGGACACCTTCCACTAGCCCAGGTTGCTCCAAACTGGTCTTGAACACTTCCAGGGATGGGGCAGCCACAGCTTCTCTGGGCAACCTGTGCCAGTATTTTACCATTGTCATTGTAAAAAACTTCTTCCTTATATCTTCTTCCTTATATTTATTCTGGGGGGACCCCTGGTGGCCTAGTGGTTAGCATGCTGGACTCTCACCGCTGCGACCCAGGTTCAAATCCCAGTCCCCCCGGGCAGATGGAGCCCGTTAGCCCTGTGAGGCCATCCATCTATGAGAAGGTCACTCTAAACAAACCTACATCCTGAGGACCTCACTGCCATTGTCCAAGCTCGCTTGGCCCCGGCAGATGAACCTTAGGATTAAAGGGTGGGCTCAGTTCAGCGCAGGCTGTGTCTCACCTAAAAAATCCATTGCGCAGGCTGGAAAGGTAAAAGACCTTTCCCCAAATCTTCGTTCGCGAAGACTGGCCATTATATTATTATATATATTTATTCTAAATCACCCTCTTTTAGTTTAAAACCATTACACATAAGTATTGAAAGTCCCCTCTGAGTGACTCCACACGCAGAATGGATGAACATCACGTGCAGGAAGGGAAAACAAACAGCCCAGCCAGGACCTGCTGGAGTCAGAACTCTGTGTGATGTTCAAAAAGAGGAGTTTGCAAAGTTAGTGCAGAAGACACGAGGCTGGGACGAAGTGAGAGCTCATTAAAATTGTCACACATAGTTTTTAAGCAAAGAACTGGAGAAATCAAGCAGGGATGATAGGTACAGCTTTTAATTAACCAGGCCAAACAAACCAGCTCCCGACGTGTTGTCTCACGTGAACAAAAGATTGTTGATGGCTATTTGCTTTGATCTTAAGAGCATGAAAGAATAATATGTGTTTAACAAGGCTGATAGAACAATAAAATCTGAGGAAAGAAAGGGGTGGCAGGTTATTAGATTTGAAAGTGCAGCAGGGGTAGGTTTGTGCACGGCTGGATTGTGTAGCCAAGCTGTTTTGGGGAGGAGTGGGATGTTAATTCATGGATGTGAAATGCATGGATCCAGCCCAGAAAATGCCCTTTGAAATCCCCACCCAAACTGGTTGAGGTGGGTTGGTGTAAAACTGGGGGTGAATGGAGCCCCAGATTCCAGCACTGCCAGGAGGGCACCAATCTCTCCAAGGGCACAATTCCTTCCCAAATAAAGGAAAATCCTGATGCTTCCTGTGAAGATCCCCTCTCCTGGTCTCCTGTCTGCCTCTACCATCTGACACCTCCCGAGGTTGGTGCAGCCATTCATGGCACTGAGCAGATAAAAGGGAGGAATCTGGATCTGATGAAATCAGAGGCAAAGTAATTTTTATTATCTGCGAAATCCTATTTGAAGCCACATCTCCTCAGCCCCCCTTTGCTGCTCGAGAGCAAACCCACTCCTGCTTTCCTGGCTGTGCAGAGATATATTGTTTATAAATTTCAGCAGACACGCCAGCAGACACTGAGACAATATCTGACTTGTCTGATTTTACAAAGATTGAGAGGCAGGAGAGAGGCTGAATTAAAAACTACAAAGGGAAGAGAGTGAGGGGCAGAAAGAGCCCAGCTCCCAAGAGGCTCAGAATTACAGTGATTTATGCAGATGGAAATGTGAGTAAAGTTTGACTGAGTGAATGACTTGTCCCTGCTGATGACAGCCCTGGTATTTTTGAAAAGGTCCCACTGAGTCCCATCTGAGATCTGACTGTCTGTATCATATGTTAATGATCTTTGTACCTGTTTATTCTATTCTGAGGGTAATTTGTATGCTAATAGTATTGCCATTTAATAAACTATGCTTAAAAGATTTTCCTTATCTGCATGCTGATATAAATGAGCTTCAGGGTTGACTGACAATTAACTGGAAATAAAATAAATGCCATTATAATCTTTTAACTATTTGGATCAAAACAACATTACACAGTCTTGCTGAATAGCCTTATTAAAATATTTTAGAAAAGAGTACTATTAGAATTTATAGAAGGTGATGCTGTAACACTGTTCCTTCTTATTTCAAGAAATTCCCCTCTCTTCCTAGAAACAGAATTAATTTTGCATCAAATCTCTGCAATTTGGGACCACAAATATTTATTTATGTAAATACATACAGACATCTGAACTGAGCTATGCTCCCTCACAAGGCTTCCAGAGAAAATCCAGTGTTTTTAGGAGCTGCAACTGCCTTTAACACAAAACAACAAACATTGTTTTGCCCTGTCTTTAGCATAGTCAAGGATTAAAAGTGAGGCAGAGGTTTTTATGTGATGACCAAAGAAAAAAAAATGACAAAAATACCATATCTTTAGAGATGTGCCTAAATCTATTGTAATAACACATCTCAGAACTTGCAGCCAGGGAATATTGGGAGACAGCACCTCTGTGTGTGCGGGGAAGAAAAATAGAAAATGAACTGAATTGCCAAAGAAATCAGTTGCCAAATTTCTGTCTTCTGATAAGTTCTGCTTGTTTTATGAAATCTTTGCAACTCCACTATATCAGACAGAAGTTCTTTCAGCACAGGATGGTCTGGCCAAACTACCACTGTTCTAATCCACCATTAATCTTCATTTTGATGATCCAGACACCATTAGGAGTTCAGACACAGCCACTCATACAGCCAAATTCACTCCAGATGTAAAACTAAGCCCTTAATATGGGACTTAAGTGGAATTTAAACAGTACATAAGGCTCTGAATTACCCTCTGCAAGGGAGTTTAATTCAGTTACAGGAAGCTTCTTCCCTATCTGCTTGTCAGAACCTGTTTCAAAAGGAAAAGCACAATAAAACCTGCTGTGGAGTTGAAAGGATTCTGTACAGACCAGGAGCTGACACCAGTGTGGTACTGCCTTGATTTCAGAAATCCTGGAAACTCACCCACAAAACAGAATCAGAAAATCCCAGGATGGGTTGGGTTGGAAAGGACCTTAGAGCTCATCTTGTTCCACTCCCTTCCAGGGACACCTTCCCTGGCTTGCAGAAAACCCTCCCTGGGTTAGTGAATTTATATACCTGATTTGAGACACAATTACAGGCACCATATACAGTTCACATAGACCCACATCCTTGCTCAAAATAGCACAGAAATTTTTTGTCTTCTTAATGTGTGAGTCATGTTCTATCACTTGTGTGCACCCCTTAAGCTTTTCCTTTCCTTTCTCAGATTTCCCTTTCAGTGAAAGTCTGAGAAGGGTTTTAGTTCTCACAGAAAAGTATTTCCTTGTGATAAAACCCCGTGGCCAAAGCAGAGCTGTTGGTATCCTCCTGCAAACTTCATGGCTTTGTGGTTGGTGTTTGGCTTCGTGTTGGCCCAACATCAGCCCCTTGTTCCAGGTGCTGTTTCTGGGCTGTCACTTCACACACCAAATGATCCCAGAAACTCCTCCCTGGAAGACTCTTTGTTCACCATTCCCAGTCCACGTTTGTCCTGGAGTTGGACTGTGATGATCCTTGTGGGTCCCTTCCAACTCAGGATGTTAATTCTATGTGAATCGATATCTCATTTTATATCTCATAAATCATATATCACTCAACTTGCCCTGATCTGTTACCTCCAAATTATGTTTTGTTTGAAAATTTTGGCATCAAAATCTTTTATTTGGTGCCTGTGCAGCACGTTTTCCACCCAATCCTGGTATTTTTGTATGCTACAGCAACACGCCCCAGAAGAGTTCAGCAGTAATGATGTGCATGGCAGGACAACTTGGACTGCAAGAGAAGCACAGAAGGTTGCATTCTCTCATTATTTTTTTGTGCAAGCTCCTAATTAGGAACCTTGATTCCCAGCCCGCTGAAGTCAATGGAAAAACTCCAAGGAGATTATCTGGCTTTGGATGAAGTCCTGAACATCAATCAGAACATGTGCACGAGGCAGGGACAGGACAGGACAGCACTGACACTCACTGGGTTTGGGTTATTGCAGCTCCATGTGACATGGAAGAGTGACAGATTGCCTGGGACACCTTGGCATGCAGGACAGCCCCTGGAAAGGCTCACCTTAGCAAGGTTCCCAGGATGAGTGGGAACAATGTAAAATTGTATTAGAGAGGTGGCACGCAGAGGGGAGCTGCAATAAATCCAGTCTCAGGCAGGGTTTCATTCTTTCTCACACGTAGAACATATGGTTTGTCTGCTGCCCCCATGCTCACACTCTCTCATGTGCTAAACTTGCTCTGAGTAGTCAGCAATAAACAAAGAAATTAGGTTTATTGGCTTGTTCCATTGTGAAACTCTCCAAGGAGAGAGAAAAGAAAGGAAAAGCCCTTTTCTTGTGCCTTCCACTGCACTGACACCCTCTGCCTGTTGCCTGCCAGCGTTTTTTGGGGGGTCAGGTATAAATGGGGGTCCCCTCCTGCCTTCTTGTGTCTCTGCAGTGGGTTCACTTCAAATGCAAAGAGAACACAGAGAGGGGGAAAACAAAGGGAAACAAGATAAAGGAGGAAAAATAAAATATTGTCTTTTTCTTCCCCTCATCTGGGCTCATTCTTCCTTCTCCTTATTTCTCCCTCCTCACATTTCACTCATGTTTTCCATTCCTCTGCCTTCACCCCCAGCGTGGGGGAAAAGACAGAAATAACTGGAAATGTGGAAAAGAAGGGAAGACTGAAGGTACTTCAGGACAGTCTGAGGTGTTTTCTACCAACTCTTTGGTTGTAGAACTTTTCTTATGCCAGTCTCACTAGTTTTGCTGGATCACCAAATATTCCTGTGAGTGTGAATATTCCTTCCAAAGGAAGCACAGGCAGATGCCTACAAATGCCCAAACCAGAAAAACACCACTGCTGAGAGCACACAAATACTCAATAAATACATTAGAGCTGCCTCATTGGTCTTTTGCACCACATTTTCTGAAACTGAGACCACTCTAATCTGAGCAGGGGATATTTTTAGCTGGAACACAAAATATTCCTTCTCGGGAATTCCCTCAGGGAGGGTGTAATGGTGGGGTTTGTCTGGTTAGAACCAAACATGCTGTAGATGAAAAACAACTCTAAACAGCAATCTCAGGTTTTGTAGGAGCTTTAACATCTGAACATGGAAGTTCAGAGCAAGCCCTGAGAGCAGGCAGGTAAATCTGTGCTTTTGATTTCTGTCAGTCTATTTGTCAGGAAGGAAAGGAGCCGAAGTGATTAATCAAATTTAGCAGATGTGGAATCAATTCCATTGGTTCCCTAAGCAAAAGCAGAGTTTCATCAAGAGATGAGCTTAATTTGCATTCCTGTTGACTTCCAGCAGTGGTGTCTGAGAGCTGGAATTGCTGTGATTGCTGGTGCCCACACTTCAAGTGCTCTATTTAAATACTAAAATAGGAAATGAACTTCTTTACAAGCACACAGACACTGATAAGACAGAAGGGTTAAGGCAGCTCCTCGAAGCTCTGCAAGGCTTCTCGTGGTAGGAAAGCAAGAAGGATAAAAACAGAGATACACTTAATCCAGGCTTCAAAAGCAGACTTAAAAAATAAAATAATAGTCAAATTAATATCCCATTGCTGTTCACCTGGAAAGCTGGGAATAAAATGATAAGTGCTGGAAAAGCATAAGAAAAATATATTCTATATAAAATCTGCTTCCAGCATACAAGTATCCAGAGTATTTTCTATGCACAAAGCACAGGATTTTATTTTTTTGGGTGGCCAAATTTTTTGGTTTGTGGCACTAAACAGCCTGACAAGTAAAGCTTCTCTTTGCCTGTGCTGCTCATCAGTTTGCCTTCAATAAAGGCAGAGGGTTTTTTCAGACACTGTGGATAAGTTTCATTCCCCCAGCTTTGCTCAGCTAAAACTTCGGTGTCTCATTTGAGACGGAGGCACCTGCCAAGGAAAAGTAAATAACTCCCTTAGGCTGCATATTGACTTCAGCTAAAGAGAAGTTAAGTGACATCAATCTCCTCCTTTGTTAGCAGAGTAGTGCAAATTTTGGAATTTTCCATCCATTTTGTCTCGATTCCTCCCCAAGCAGAGGGTTTATTTTATTTATTTTGAAAGATAAGAGATATTGTGGAAGCTGAACCAACAGAACTGACATTCTGGTAATTGAAATGTTTCACTGGAGTTTGCTGGACTGCCCTGACACATTTCTGCTCAAATTGGCTCCAGCTGAAATGCTGTTTCACAGACAATATATTTTATACGTTGTATTTGATCAGTGGATTGAGGACTTCGCCTGTTTACCAATAATTATAGAATCATGGAATATTCTGAGCTGGAAGGGACCCACAAGGATCATTCAGTCCAACTCCTGGCCCTGCAGAGACACCCCAACAATCCCACCCTGTCCCTCAGAGTGTTGTCCAAACCCTCCTGGAGCTCTGGCAGCCTTGGGGCTGTGCCTACTGCCCTGGGGAGCCTGGGCAGTGCCCAACCAGCCTCTGGGGGAAGAACCTTTCCCTGAGATTCAACCTGACCCTGCCCTGGCACAACTTCAGGTCCTGTCCCTGCTCACACAGAGCAGAGATCAGAGCTGCCCCTCCTGAGGAAGCTGCAGACCCTGATGAAATCTGAGTCTCCTCCAGTTTAAATTATCTTTATTTTTTAACTCCCTATTTGTCTAATTCCATCCACAGAAACAAGACAATTTTTCCCCAAAATAACAACAAAGCTTTAAACGTGTCAGAACTCCCCTGGTTTTGGAATCTGGCTGTGGACAGTGGAGCAGCAGAAGGAAGGCAGGAGCAGATGGTGGCCAAGAGAGCTCAGAAGGTGGCAGGAGAAAGGTCCTGCCCAGGTAGATCACAGGGCTGTGAACAGACCCAGCCCTTCAAGTAATAAAACCTGGGTCCTTGTGTTTCCCCTGGGAGCAGGAGAACCCCTCCCTGAGTCTGAGGCTCCAAGGGGCAGCTCAAAGAACTCAGAAATCACCAGATAATTCCCCCAGCCAGTCCCACCATCTGCTCTCTCTGCAGAAGATTGGTTGCAGAATTCAATATTTTGCAGAGGGTTGTTGACAGACAGCTTTTCATGGTGGTGCTCAATCATTCTGCCCCAGTTCCTTTGAGTAATGGCAGCAACTTGAGTGTAAAGCACCAAACCCAAGTGTGCCACAGCAAAGAGAATTCACCACCTTGAGCAGCTTTATTTATGGCAGAGAATCCACAACCATCCCTCACAGAGATGGGACTGAACCGTGTCCTACAAGCAAATCTTGGAGCCAACAAGAATTGAGCAGATCTCATTGATTCCCTCAGAGTCCCTCTTGCCCGATCCCCCCCAAAAAACAATTTAAATTATGAATATTTGCTTATTACTGATTATTAATGCATGGAAAGTGCTGTATATGACTAATGCATTCCTCCAGCCCACCTCATTTCTCAGCTTTCCCTCAGCTCTCCCTCATTTGAATTCCGAGTGAGGTGAATCACATATGTTTATGTGCATTCACTGCAGAGCTGGGGGAGCCCCAGCCCGTGCTGAGGGAATAGCACCTCTCCCTGGCAAAGCAAAACCGAAATAAATTCCCATTTATTGAAATGCTTCAATCAAAAGGAGGTTTTTGTGAGATAACTTTTCCATGAGGGTCCTGCTCCTGAATTCACTGAGGGCCCTAAGACAGGCGTTCGTGATGAGAACAGTGTCTAGACTTGAAAATTTGTTTTATTTAGTATATATGAATCGTTCCCTTCTAGTCTTTCCTTCCCTCAGTGGACACCAGATGATAGAAGTGAGAAGAGAGATGAAAAAAACTCCCTTTGCACACAGTGAGAATATGACACACATGAAAATAGCTGATGTGTGTGTCAGAGTCCACGGGGAGGGAGCTGGGAGCACAAAGCTCGTTCTTTGTTGCGTTTCATTTCTGCATCGAGCTAAAACCCACAGCACGGGCCAGGAAAAGTCATTTAGTCTGCAAAGGGCAAACAAATAGTTGTCCATTCGCTCACAAAACCCCATTTCTCAAGACTTTGACACAAAGGAGGAGGTTAATTTGCCCAAAAGAGCACCCGAAACTGTCCTGGCAGATGATCCAGATGAGCTGATTGGGGATCACGTGGAGAGGGAGCAGGTAAAACCAGCCAGGATTAGCCAACTGGGGCATTTCTTTCTGATTCCTGCAGCTGATAACCTTGAATTCCCTCTCTAAGGTGGCCAGCAGGATGGACCAGAGATAAATCCCATACTCAGAGATTAAACCATATCAGTAAGGGTGAAATGAAGCTATTTCTGTAAATTTTGAAGGAGAATACTCAATGGAGAGGGTTGGGAATAATAAGCAGATCTGCTACTGGCATATTCAGGCTTTGTTTCACTATCTAATATAAAAAATTATTTATTTTGGCATTTTCTGAAGGACTTGCACGCTCAAATGCAATAAAGTATTTTACAGTAACCAGAGCAAACAAGCTGTTGAAAATGTGGGCAATGATGTGTTTGAGCTGCAGAGAAGATGGGACAGACAAATGGGGCTGGAGGAAACTCCCAGTGCCCCAAAAAGGGGATTGAGGGCTGAGGACCTTCTCTGCTGGATCTGGCAAGAGATGCAGAAAATTACACTTCAAGAAATTTTAAGGTTTTTTTTTCAAATAGCAGGGGCCCAAATACACCAGCTTCAAAAGCTTAAAAATGATTCATTAAAAAAAAAAAAACACCTCTGAGGAAATCCAATAAAAACAACATTTAATGGTTCCTTCGTTAATGTGGGTAATCTATTTTAGAGTTTCCTATTTAGTACTCTTCTCTTTACACACTTACCAACTAAAGTTATTATAAAGCAGGGTTCTCTTGTCATGTCAAGAGCTCAGCTGATCAGGGAGAGCAGTCACCACATATTCAGGACTATCAGGAATAAAATATTGTCATAAATGAAAGGAAGAAGGCAAAAAAGAAAGAATGGTCTTCCCCCTTTGGGTGGAATAGGTTGAGTTGCAGTATTTCTGTAACAAAAGATTGAATTTATCTAAATGATTCCAAAGAAGTTCCGTGATCTGACTCATTTAGCAGTGTGTCCATCCCAGTTTGGCTGCCAGAGCTGGGAGGGATTGGTATTCCTTTTCTGGCACCTATAACCCAACCAAATATTTTAAAAAAGGCTACTAAAGCAGTCCATAAAGGTGATAATTGCTGGACAATAAAATAGGAGCAGAAATAAGCTGAGCTTTAGTTAAAATAGTTAATCTGTATGTGACATGGCAGGGTTTAATCACATATATGGAGAAAGGCAGGGCAGGTTCCTTCTCTTTTTTATGACCAAAGACCAATGTAAATGGAGCACTTTAATTAGCCACGTATTTACAGCCACACCAACCCTTATTTCATTGTGGTTTCTGTCACAGATCTCTGGAATAACAGTGGAGAGATGATTTATTTCCCCTCCTTTTCAACCACAGCATTAGCTATTTTGTCATTTCATAATCAAAAAAGCCTCATAAATTCCACTTTGCACCAGTGGACACCCTGGTAATAATGTTTTGCACACAGAGAGCTTAAACACTGTCTCCCTTTGTAAATCCTGCTCCTGTTGTTTACTCCTGCAGAGCCACAGGAGCCTTCTGGGATGTTCAGAAATTACAGTGTGCTTAGAATTATTGTTAGGAAATTAATACAGAAGCACAAGTAAATACTGTGAGTAATGTGTAAATATTTTTTTATAAGTAAATCAGATGGGGAATATCAGAGTACTGGAACCTGAAGATCTAGGCTTAGTTCAGCCTGTTGAATAGACCATACAGTCAAAATACAAATAAAGATTTGACTAAACACTAGTTACAATAATACTTTTCATCATGAGTAGTTAAAATGAAAATAAAGTTGCCACTTCTGAAAGGGGAAAAAGCACTGGGAAATTTTCTATGCCCTTGGCATGGATTGATCACCCAAATTTTTCTGTTTCATTGCCAGTACCAATGTAAAATTCTTCTCAGATTTGCACTTTCATAGCTACTCCTCTGGTTTACTTCTGTCTGCATTGTACATTACTGCAGTATATCGTAAGTAAGATTCCTTTGTGTCACAGCTTTGGACAGTCTTCTAGTGAATTATGGCCAACAGGTCCAAGGAAGTGATTTTTGTCTTGGACTCAGCGCTGGTGAGGCCACCCCTGGAGTGCTGTGTCCAGTTCTGGGCCCTCAGCTCAGGAAGGCCCTGGAGGGGCTGGAGCAGGGGCAGGGAAGAGCAACGAGGTTGGTAAAGGGACTCAAACACAAGTGCTGTGAGGAGAGGCTGAGGGAGCTGGGGCTGTTCAGCCTGGAGAAGAGGAGGCTCAGGGGAGACCTTCTCACTCTCTGCAACTCCCTGACAGGAGGGGGGAGCCAGGGGGGGTTGGTCTCTTTTCCCAGGCAACTCTCAGCAAGACAAGAGGGCTCAGGGTCTTCAGCTGTGCCAGAGGAGGTTTAGGTTGGATATTAGGAAGAATTTCTTTCCAGAGAGGGTGATTAGACATTGGAATGGGCTGCCCAGGGAAGTGGTGGATTCTCCATCCCTGGAGGTTTTTAAGATAAGACTGGATGTGGCATCAGTGCCATGGGCTGGGAACCACAGCGGGGTTGGATCAAGGGTTGGACTTGATGATCTCAGAGGTCCCTTCCAACCCAGCTGATTCTGTGATTCTAAGATTCTATTAAAGCAGGGAACACCCAAGAGCCCCGGTGCTGGTTTGTGACGGTACCTTTTGTTCTGATGCAGAACCTCTGAGCCCTTTCTCCAGGTGATCACAGCTCTGGGAGAAGCGCTGGGTTTACAACCGATTGTAACTTCACCTCCAACTTGAACGACAGACATTTTTTTCACGGGATTTTTGGAAAAATTGGGGGCTGCAGCTGAAAATGGAGAAAGAAGAAGAAAGAAGGGCAGAACAATATTCAGCTGACAGGCTATTAAATGAACTTGCTGGATTCTTCTCTTTGAGTTACATGGCAGGTGAAGTCAATAATTGCTTTGCTTTTGAGGTTCCTGCAAAATACATATAAAGCTACCATGAAAAATGTATTAAGTACTAAAGAATTAAATTAATTGTATCTTATTTAGTGACTTTATTAATGGTGTTTCTAAACTAGAAACTGGGTGACAATCTTTCCTGAGGGTTATCTGGAGACTGGGAGAACAGGTCTGTGATGAAGAAGGAGGTTCCTGAGCAGGATAAACATCACACTCCTGATCCAGACACCTTTATTCATCTGCAGAGAATATTCCATTACAAACACAGCTTTACTGTGGCTTTCTTTTCACAAACATCCACTGTTTCCTGAAAATATGTTTATTTTCCCAGTAGTTTCTGTGAAAATTCACTCTTGGAGAAGGAGAAAACACCAGACCTGTGCAACAGTTGGGTGCTCTTAAAGTCTGTATTTTAGTGGTTTCACAATATTTGGCTGTTGAGCAAACTTTATATTTGGATATCTAGATCAGAATACTTTTATAAGAACAAATTCCATTTCATGTGCATCTCTGGCAAACATTAATGAGATTCCTTGTTACATGTTATTTCTTTATGTACATATTTGCCATATGCTCTTTGTTTATAGCTAAAACTACTTATTCCACTTCCTAAAATGACTTTTAAACCTGCAGAATAACTATTAATAACTCAAAATAAGCCAGAAGCAGCATTAATTAAACAGACCACACATGGATTAGATTCTTCCCCCAAACAAGTTGTGAAATTAAACTAAAAAAACCCCACGTTTGCACGTGGGTGAAGAGCAAACAGCAAAGAAATACCAACAGGCTTGAGCTGCCAGCTGGAGTTTCACCTATTCTTAAACTCAGATTTTTTTTCAGAGTGTCCTTTAGACTCATTTTAGTGACATTTACTCACCCATCACCCTCAGCTCAGCGCTGGCATAAATCGTATCGTGCTTGTTTTCTGCCACGCACTGATAGAGGCCAGAGTCTGACATATTCAGCACAGGGATGATAAGAGTCCCATTTTCTATTTGGATTCTCTCCTGACAAAAGAAAAACAAGGCAAAACACTGAGTGTACAAACCAAAGCTTTTTTTATTATCACAGTAATGCACCTGATGGCAATTCAGAAGCAGGAATGTTGTTTTCTTGGAAGGAACGTGGATGAATACGCCAGAAATATGATTTACACCTTGCTGAGTGGTGGTGGGTGTGTTTTGAGCCCTCTCAGCTCTTCAAGCTCTTCAAGAAATCCAGGCACACATGGCAGTAATTGCTTTGGGCAGGTTTGCCCAGATGTTCCAGCTGCCCACGTGTTTCCCTGTGCTGCTGAGCTGTGAATCTGGGGTTGTGCTTCACCATGAAGATGACACAGAAGGAGCTACCTCAGGGCAGGCACAGCTGTTCCTCACTGGGAGCATCTTCTACAGGGCTCTCAACACTCCATCCCTGTCTGGGGGTGAAGCATCACCCCCCCCTCACCTACCAGATGAATCTGATAATGATGATCAGAGACGATCAAAAAAGCTCCGCAGGAGACAGAGGTGCTCCAGTAATGGGGACACTTCAAATGTCTCCAGACCAAGGAGTCACGGAAAAATGAGCCACTGGAAAAGCTCTACTGGAAGCCAACACTTAAATTCCAATTAGAAACCCACGGGAAGCCCCTCAGGGCACAGGGAGAGCTTTCTCCTCAAAGCTTGAATTTCTAAGCACACCAACTTTCCTCGGTGCAATTCTGCTGAAATAGAGGGAACTGCACAGTAGGTAAATTTGGAGCAGAGCTTGGAGTTTGCTGTATTAAAAGAAGTTTTATTTGCTCTACTTTGGAAAACAGAAGAAAGCCTGTTTCATGCTGCAATCATAACTTAAAGCTAAATATTTTGTGATTTTACAATTACTACCCTCTGGGGACAATAATAGTTCCGCTGCAAAGTGTAGCATTGAGAAAGAGAAAAAAAACAACATTCCCCAAAACAGATGACTTTGGAAGAAACCCACAGGGAGTATAAATTCCATCACCAACTGCAAGCCTGAACAACAGATATTACTGGTATGATTATGCTGCTCCTTTAGTCTGGCTCTCCCGCCTTGGAAGCAGGAATGGAGGAGTACTGAGTACATTTTTAGAGTACACAGTCTCTGATGAGCAGTTCCAAGCATCTCAAATGTATTTGTGAACTGCTAAATTTATGCCATAGAATCCCAAAATGGTTTGGGTTGGAAGGGACCTTAAAGATTGTCCAGTCCCACTCCCTGCCATGGGCAGGGACACCTTCCATCAGCCCAGGTTGCTCCAACCTGGCCTTGGACACTTCCAGGGATCCAGGGGCAGCCACAGCTTCTCTGGGCAACCTGTGCCAGGGCCTCCTCACCCTCACAGGGTAGAATTTCTTCCCAGTATCCCATCTAACCCTGCTCTCTGCCACTTTGAAGCCATTCCCCCTTGTCCTGTCACTCCATCCCTTGGAAATAGTCTCTGTCCATCTTTCTTGGAGCTCCTTCAGGTCCTGGAAGGTCACAGTCAGGTCACCCCAAAGCTTCTCCTCTCCAGGCTGAACAATCCCAACTCTCCCAGCCTTTCCTCCCAGTAGAGCTGCTCCATCCCTCTGACCATCCTGGTGCCTCCTCTGGACTCTCTCCAGCAGCTCCATGTCCTTGCTGTGCTGTTCCCCAGGGCTGGAGCAGCTCTGCAGGGGGGTCTCAGCTGAGGGGGCAGAGGGGCAGAATCCCCCCTGCCCTGCTGCCCATGCTGGGGGATCAGCCCAGGACATGGGGTGAGAGTTCTGGGCTGGGTCATGTCCAACCCCTCACCCACCAACACCCCCAAGTCCTTCTCCCAGAGCTGCTCTTATCTGTTCACCCCCCAACTTGCTGAGCTGCCCCAGGCACAGCAGTTCCACAACCCACTGGGGGAATTCCTCTGCCTCCTGCAGAGGGGGAAACGCCACACATTGAGCCCTGGAGCTCTATTTTCCAACACTCCAGCTTTTTCTTGGAGGTCTCCCAACCACGAGGTGACCCAGCCCAACCTTGTTTAGCTTGGAAATGGGATGAGAGCACAGCCTGGGGCTGCGTGGCTGCTGTGTGGCAAACTAATTAACAACATTACATTACTTAGCCACTGATAATGGGTTTTTTTTGAGCCTCTCACTCCAGATATCTTCTGCACACTTAGTTTTACCTCCAGGCTGTTTGTTATCCTCTCCATGCATTCTATTTTTACGAACATCCTTTGAATATAAACCCCCCTCTGAAGCAACACTAGTGTTCCACACAGATCCCAAATTCCCCACTGTTCTCTGCAGGCTCTTTTGAGCTGTGCATTCAAAGAGAAGAATAAAGCACCCCGTGTACACAAGCAGGAATAATGCTGGGATGACCAGGGAGGTGGTGGGGCAGAAAGGTTTGACAAAGGGAAAAATAGGCTCAGAACCAGCCCCAAGGTGGAAAGCATCTGGAGTTATTCTTCCTGTGAGGATTCCGACAAGCAGGTGCTGTGACAAACTGAATATTTTATTACACCTCCCTCTTGTCCTTTCACCTCCAAACTGTCCATTTTTGTCCACTGAGCAATAACACCCAGCATTTTGTTGCCTGAAGTATTGCATTTAGAGCACACTGTAAGTACTGGGAAAATGCTGCTTGAAAATGTGTCCATAGAGCATTTTATTCTCCTTTATTGAAGCGATGCAATTGAAGAGTGACAGATTCTAAATATTGCTCCCTTTAAAGAGAGGAAAATCTGGAGAATCTTGCCTAGGCAGGGGTGACAATGAGCAGAGTGATCAGACTCAGGAAAACTGCAATCCAAGGAAATCCTGGCTGTTTTCCTCAGATGAAGGTTGGGTCCATTTAGGACTAATCCATGGAAGGTTGGACCCCACTCCAGCTTCTTCAAATAATTATTACTAAATCCAGTGAGTGCTGATTCTGCCACCCAGCAGGTGCTAATTTGTCCCATATGTTTTGGAAATTATTCTGTGTCTGTTCTTGCTAAACAGAAATTAATCACAACATTTTTTTTCCAACCAAGTAAAAATGCATCACAGGTGAGTCTTGCCATTCTGTGCCCAAGAGATGCTGGATGGATGTTTAATAAAGAAGGGAAAACTTGGCCTCACAAAGTGCAAATTGTCACAGAAGTCAGTCTCCAGGAGGTTGCCAGCTGAGGGCTGGAGGATGGATGTGCCAAAGCTTGGCCACCACAGAAATAGAATTATTGTGCCTGGAAGCTGGGCTCTTAAAGACCTGGTTAATTAAGGATCTGATCTTGTTTCTGAAGCTTTTGAGCTCAAATTGACTTCCCCTCTCCTTCCACACTCCCACCACTTCACTAATTCCCTTTCCACTCAGTCCTTGGTTTGCTTTGAAGCGAGATTTTGCACTTATTCATCTTTTCATTACGACTTTATCTGGTTTTCTTTAGTCTATTGTCCCTCTACACAGCACCAGAAAATACTACCCTCAATATTCACTGATTTTCAGAGCTGACTGATTAATTAAGTCCGGGGATTAGCACAGCATGGGAGCAGCCATACTGCAGGGGACCAAAGGTCCACCCAGCTACAGACTCAGAACAGAAACAGAAGAAAAGTGCAATTTAATGCTGATCATTTTGCAATTCCAGCTCTGAAAAGCTCTTCCAGTCCGTTGGCATCCTCCCAGTTCCCCAATTTGCAGATTAAGTCTACAAATGTATTTAGTGTTTCTTCAGCCCTTCTTTCAGCAATTATAATTGATATTTTTAACCTACTGCCATATCTTGGAGCAATTAGATGCTCTGTAAGATAAATTACACTAAGAAACTGTTGTTTCTATCTAAGCTACATCATACATTTGCAACAAAGATGAACTTCGAGAATCAAGGCTTTATGTTACAAAGAGTTTGTGCTATTACTATTATTTTGATATATTAATCCTCACCTACTTTTTGAAACTAAATTAATGTACTGTGAAATGAATTTTATGACTAAATCATGAAAAAATGGCAAAAATATGAGGAAAAAAACCAAGAAGACAAGAGGAACCTTACCTCTGACACCAGGGGCTGGCCATTTTTTAACCAACTGTAGGAAGGGTTTGGTTTTCCTTTTACCTTACATTCCCAATATAAACTGTCATAGAGAGACAGAAAGGCATTTTGGATTTTTTTATCCCATTCAGGGGGCGCTGAAAAGAATATGCAAATCATTTTAAGCAGGAGAAAAGTGATTTTGCTTGAGGTATGTTGCCATTAATTAATGAACTGAGCAAGGCTAATTAATACCTGTCCAACACATTCTTATTATGCTACAAGTGAATTCTGCACAACAATTCCCTGGCATTAAATTTCAGGACAAGCTTGAGAAACTGTTAGAGGTCAAGTGACCAGGGAGAAGGGAGTTTGGTTAAGATATTATCTATTTTTATGGCCAAAATTTACAGAAACATGCTTTTAGATGCCTGAAATTCAAGATATTCTTGTTGAAAGCACTGAGACCCCTAATTTCTGAAAAACAAACTTCCTCTAAATGTACTTGAATATTTGCACCAGGAATATATCAAAATCTTTGGTCAGTAGGTAATAAAATCATAGATTGTAAAAATTACCTCCCTGTTTTGCCCACATACCTGAGACAGTGGGCTCAGAGCTGGAGTTCTCAGGTTGTAATTTACACCACAGATACTACACAGAGGAATTAGGGCTACTCAGAGTAGAAAAACCCCTCCTGGACACTCGTGGAACACTGACATCAATCCACTGCAGTGTGAAAGGAATCACATCCCAGCTCTGTAAACACCTGAGAGCCCAGGGCTGAGCTGAGCAGGGATTATCTCCAGGCAGGCTGACATTTAGAAGAGTTGTCAAGATAAAGGGGAATATGAGAGCCATGGAGAGCAATTAATATCCACCTAAATGTGGGGTAGATCAAAGCCACAGGGAAGGAGATGCATCCCTCTGCCTCTGGCACAAGTGGCTGGTGTCTTAATGTGCCATGGAAAGTTTTTGGTTGGGTTATGAAACCATAATACTGCAGGCTCTATATAAATAAATATATAAATATATACAGGTATACTTGTCGTTCTTACATAGAATAGTTTAATTTTTAGGAGGAGAATTATTATCCCTTGTGAGCAGCAGAACCAGCCTCCCTCTGGAGCTTGGCTCTGGGGGGAGCTCATGGCTCTACCCCACAAAATACCTTGAGATGTCCAACCCCAGGTTAATGCACTGCCAGTGAGCTGCTTCCCAGGGTGGGAAAGGATCTGGGAGAGGATCCCAGAATGGATTGGGTTGGAAGGACCTTAAAGATCATCTCATTCCACCCCCTGCCATGGGCAGGGACACCTTCCAACAGACCAGGTTGCTCCAACCTGGCCTTGGACACTTCCAGGGATGGGGCAGCCACAGGTTCTCTGGGATCCTGTGCCAGGGCCTCACCACCCTCACAGGGAAGAATTCCTTCCCAATATCCCATCTAACCCTGCCCTCTGGCAGTTTGAAGCCATTTTTCCTTGTCCTGTCTCTCCACCCCTTGTCCCAAGTCCCTCTCCAGTTCTCTTTTTGCCCCTTTAGGTACTGGAAGGTTTTATAAGGTACTATAAAGGGAGGGCTCATCGTGCCTAACAATAATTTTAATTACATGTTGTTTTATTGCTCTCAGAGCCCAAAGCACAGACTGGAGGCATCACATATGAAGCAGTAGAAAGTGTCCAGGAAAGGAACCCTATTTCTTGGAGACAAGCTGCCTATGGAGGAAAAACACCCCAGCAGAGAAATCAAATCAATTATGTAGATAACACACCAGCCCACTCCTAAAAGGACAAAAAAAATCTCGTGTAAAAGCTTCATGAGCCCTGTTTATATATTTCGTAATGAGCAGCTATTAATTAATGTAGAAAGCACATTTAATAAGCACATTGTTTTAGATTGAATTAACTGATCATAATTTTGTAATTGCCTGTGCTGTTCTCAATCACGTCCAGGTAATCCACTGAACTTCATTTTAATGGAACTGCTTGATGGGTGTTGGGAAAAAATTAGTGTGCAATGAGAGCAAAAATAACCCCTTAAAAGCCAAGAAATAATTAAATATTCACACAAGCAGCAGACTGTTCTATTCCTGGCATATATCTTGATATTAGCCATGGCTGCAGGAGGCTGGTGGCTTATCAGCAAAGCTGCATCTCTTCATTAAAAGAGATTTACTTTATAAAAAAAATAATAAAAAGAAAAATACTTGCCAAAGTCTTCTCAACAGATGTTAATTGTAGGCTCAGTCTCTCTTTTTGTGATTTTTCTTACTCTTCTTATGTTTAATTTTTTTTTTCCTTTTCCTTTGAAAGATTTATGAGGTAAAGGCAAAAAAAAAAAAATCTCTCCTCTTATTGCTGTCAAAATATGTTGCTTTCCCTGGGTATTAACAATGGGACTAAAGAACATATAATTCACCTTGGCTCTGAGGGACCAGCACGTGTGACTGTGATCACAGGAAATTAATGCACGTGGGAAGTGAAAAGGGGAGGGAGAACAGACTCCCAGGAATATTATTCTCTACTTTTGAAGGGAGAACTGTTTCCCAGATCTATTATTCTCTATTTTCAGCCAGCAGGAAGGGGAGGGAGGAATGGAATGAGTTTCTCCTGCTTTACCCTCATCTGTTTATGGAGCTGAGCTCCAATAGGAGGTGAAATGACCTTCCACTGCCAGGGATAAAACTCCTGAATCCTCCCCTGATCTGCATCTGGGACAGCACAAATTCTGCTGCTGAGAGGGAATCTCTGCCTTTAATGTGAATATACCAGGGATTCCTTCCTGCCTTTTATTGACCTTTCCAACTTCATGGTGGCACAGCCCACACTTCCAATCTGAGGTTTAATGCAAAATACCTTTATTTGCTGAGGCTGTAGTTCAGTGAAGGCCACTCCAAACAGTTTTTAATCAGCTTAACCTGCCCTGCATTTTACACCTCCAGTGCAAAACCCAACTGAACCCCACCCTGCTCTTTAAAAAGAACAAAAATAAAATTAATCTGCTTACCATAGACAAATAATTGACCTCTTGCAATGTTTATTCCTCGGCTGTTTCCTGCAACACACTCATAAGAACCTTCATCTTCCTGCTGAACGTCGGGGATTTCAAGAACTCCTTTGGTTTTGTCGGGTTGAATTTTCTTTGTCAAGGAATTTCCATCGGACCTCCTCCAGCTGATACTTGGGACAGGGCTGAATAATCGTATTTCATTAGGGAAAAACAGAGAACAGTGGTTACAGCAGAGAAAAAAAGAATGTGAAATCCTTCTTTGAGAGTAATAATATTTTTAAAAAGACATTATTTCTGTTTCTAAGCATAATTCATAAGTCAGAAATGTTCTAACCTGTCCAACTTATTTAGGAGCATAAGTCCAACAGTGAGATGAAATGCACAGTCAATTCTATGATTTCTTCTCAGGCCAATTTGTATTTTCCCCTTAGGAACTTAGTCAGGGCTCAAACCTTCTTTTAAACTCCGTGACACCGAAGGAACAACTTTACAAGCCAAAGAAACAGCACAGAGGCACTGAATTATTGACTGGTTCTCACAGCAAACTAATTCTCTGCAGCATTAGAGGTATTTTCACACCCCAAAATAGGAAGTATTGGCCAAGAATTCAAAGGATCTAAAAATAACAATAAATCTGAGTGAGAAGAGGAAAGCACAAGACACTGAGGTTGAGAGGAGATAGAGACAAAAGGGAATATTTCTTTTTTCTTGTTTTTTTTTTTGTAGCTTTCTATCATTTTCATTTATATTTGGATTAATGCATCCTGTAAAACAACAAACCACGGTGAAGTTTGAAGGCAGTTATAAATATTTCCTGGATTTCTGGTAGTATCCCAAACCATCCAAGCCTCACTTTCATGATCTATTATGTCACCAAAACACTTTAAAATATTAATAGTCTTGGATTTCACAGTTTCTGTTTCTGTAAACTGAAGTAAGTTGCTTTTTCTAACAACTTAGATTTTGAACAGCTTTTTCCAGAGGCTTTGGCTAAATGCTGACTTCTTTTCCTTTGGAATAACATGAACAGTGATTGAAAACACAACTTTCATGGAGATTAAAAGTCCTTGTGACCAGTCTCCAAGGTCTCTGCCTGAAGTGCTGACTTACAAAGGATTTGTTCCTTTTTAGCAGAGACTGTAACAGCTCACACCTTAAATTATTTAAATTCAAATCCTTGTTTGTTGGACAAAGAAATCAAGTCACAAATATAGAATGGATTAATTATTTAATATTTCAGTAAGTTTGGGCCTGATTTCTGCCTTTGGAGTTAGTGTGGCTGTGATTTAACCCAAAGAAGAACCAGAATTTGGGGGAAATATGAGTGCTCAGCAAATGCCAGGGATTGAACAGCTGGGCAGGTGTTAACAGAGTAACTACAGATATCAAATCAAAAATATATATCTATATGGATCACTACATGTATGGATAACTCTCATGTACATGCACACACATGTTCTGACTCTTATATGACCCATCTCAACAATTTACTACAAGTGAGAGTGGGACATGTCAGACATCATTAACCAGTGAATGAGCTGGGAAGAATAACTGAGATTTTATTCTTCTCTTCCCCATCTTGGTTCAAGACCTGAAGACATGTTTAAATTTCAATTCTTTCTGGCCAAGAGCTGTTGTCATTACCACCTTTATTAATTGCCCTTTGCTGTGAGACCAAAAGCTATTTCAGATGCAAACTTGTCCAGACTAATCTTGCACGACATTATTCATGCAGAATTTTTTGTAAAGCGAGTTAGTTATTTATAAAGCAAGATACCTTTAGTTATTTAAAAGGAGCACAGCTCCAGACTGGGTCTATCTCATGATTGTCATGCTCCAGGCAGGAAAAACAGCCAGAGGAGCTTTTGCAGCCTTGTGTTGGATTGATACAGACTGTTGATGACATGAAGAGGAGCATGGCTGGCTTTTCAAACCCTACTGCATATTAAACAGTGGGTGAACAGCTCCTGGAGAACTTCAGAATGCCAGAAGCATTTAACTACTTCCTCTAAAGGCATCTCTTCTGGATTTTAATTTATTTATTTAATTTTTTTTTGTATAAAGGAAGCTAACAGCCACACGGGAGAAGAAAACAATAATTAGATGCATTGATACTCTCTCTGCTACCTGAAAGTGCTTAATCTCACTATTTCCTGTTCTCTCAGCCCTTTGTTTTGTCTCAGCTCTGACTATTCATAAACGAGGGGAGTCTGTGCTGACACCAAGGCCAGAGGCAGCGCTTGGTGGGAAAAGGCCCCTCCTGTCAACTTGTCAAGTCAGGTTTAGCAAGGTCTGAGCTGAAGGCACTGTCCTGTTTTCCTTATCCACGCCACAGACTTCTAATGACATCCTTGGGGATGTTTCAAGGCGAGCTGGGCTCCTTGGCTCGTTTTTGGCTGGTGTTTGAAAGGCGCCCTCTCTGAATTTCGGCTGCAGCAGGAGGCCAGGAAACCCTCAGAGTTTGGTTCATCACCTTGGCTGTGTCTAAAGGCACTGTTGCAATAAATAGTTATCAGCTCTTTGCTGTCCTGTCAAGCAGCCTGGCCCTGAGTGCCCCAAGTTTATCAGGAGAAGGGAGTTGTTGGTCAGGGCAGCAGCTCCTCGTCTGCCCGACATCCAGGTTAAAGGAGCAGAGAGTGGGAGCATCCCCAGCTCAGCCATTGCCACCACCCGTGGGAAGGACCTTCTCTACAGGTCTTTTCTTCCTTGATACCTCATTATCACACACTTCCCAGCATCCTCAGTCAGTGTATTTTGCAGAAATCAGGCTTTTGGGGTTGGTTTCACCTTTTTCTGATGCTACTTCACATCTTTATAACCAAATTTCTTTGTCACATCTCTTACTACAGATCATGTGAAACCTTTCAAGGTAAAAAAAAAATCCAAAACAAAAAACCCAACAAACCTCTGAATATACATTTAAAATTTAGATTGACTACATCAGGTTTTAGAACAACTAATCTATTTAGAAGTTGATGCTTTAAGAAGTGAAACTGTCCCTTGGGTGTAGGTAAATATATATCAAAAAACTAGTTCAATAAATACAGCCTTGTGGTTTTTGTAGGATTATGCTCCACAATCATTTGCTTTGAAGATCTTTGCAACACAGACCAATATCTTCCCACACAGATTTGGGGTGTTCCTGCCACTGGTGGGTCTTTTTTTCTTCAGTCACTACCAATAACCAGATTAAAACAAATAACTGCTCGGGGCTAAAAAGTTTTGGAATATATAAAGAAACAATGGATGCACTTCTCAAATTTATTACACTTCATAGCCAAAGTCTGGCTTTCACCTGAGTAAATAAGAAAACAGTGCATAAATATGAGAGTGTCTTTGTCCATAAATCTGCAGTTTGTTGGAAACCTTTAGAGCATCTTGGAGGACTAATTTAATTTATATTCCACCATACAGGCAGCAGAATCATGAAACCATAAGTTACTAACTCGGAGAGAAAAGGAGATGGAAAATATTTTGTGGTTGGTGACAAGTGTTGTCAGAGCGAACACGGAATTAATTTGTCTGCAGCATTAAGAGCCCACAGTGATGAAGGTGCCACCTTTTTGCAGCCAGATGATGCATTGAGACTGTGCCTCATCCTTTGTCCTGTGCATCTGGGGGCCCTTCAAAACGAAATTAAATCTACAGTTTCAGTAATGAGGCCCATGGTTTGTCAGACAAATGAGACAAAGCTGAGGTTTGAAAGCTGCTCTGGCGTCTGCAGCTCTGCTGGCCCAGGGGAGGGTTGGGATCCAAGGAGCACCGTGGTTAGAACACTCAATTTTGAATTATCTTCATGTTTTAGCTGGGAAACAGAAAAGTTTTTGGAGACCTGGTGTCATGGCTCATCCTCCTGGAGGCACAAGTTACTCACTCCCAACTACGTGAGAGAGGATCTGCTGAGCCCTGAAAACACAAACCTTCAGGCATTAGTTTTATGTGGGATGAAAGCAGCAAACTTCACTTGTGGTGGCAAAAGTCCTTCACATAGATGTGATTTTAAAATCCTGTAATAGATCCTTTTATAACTTCCTACATAAACAACTTGAGAATACCCCAGAGGTGAAGCCTGGTCTTTTTATGTAAATTTAGTAAAGATGGTTATTGGAACCCCCCTGTAGCTCTGTGATTATCTCCTTGTAACAACAACCACTAGAAAAACCCTGCCATGAATACATTTAGAGGAATGAGCGGGGCCTTCCCATGAAAAATGAATATTCTGGGTGGAAAGAAATCTTGTTTTATGTTATTCACATATGCTTTTTACAACCTTAGCTGGCAACAGCCCATCTGCAGGGATTTTGAACAGATTATTTCCCTACCTTCGAGAGGGGAATGAAGGAAAACATAAACCACAGTCAGAGTTTAATAAATATGTGCACCAGACATGGAAAGTACTGTGCTTATTTTCATTGCAGGAACTATTCTTATTTGTGTAACTAGAAAAAAAAAAAAAGTTATTTTGGGAGAAATCTACTGATAGAAGCACAGGAACTCAACTGAACATAATTCTTTTCATGGTGCTCAATCCCCTGAAAGACACAGGGAACAATAATTTGGATATATGGCATGATTAATGCAGCTTGATCCAAAGCAGGACTTTTAATACTGGCATAATATTAAACACTGTCAACATAATGAATATTGGTGCAGAACACAAAGTCTCATCTCTTCTATTAAACTGCCACAGGCTGCAGGATTCGAAATAGTGAAGCCACTATTTCATATTTCAGTTTCCCCTCTTTTAAAGAATTAAGTGCAAGAGGCATTTGTTCACTTGTTTAGGTCATCAGATAGTTGCACTCTAATTAGAGAACTTTTTACCCAATTATATTTCCATCCCAGTGAGGACTAATCTACTTTGCAAAATCTTCTCTTCTGTGTTCGTGGTGTCTGTTCTACAAAATCAGGTTCAAAGGCAAGAAGTGCCCCAAGCACATTTGGGATCCATCCCTCCAAACCCTCAAACCGGGGATAAATACTGAGTCTTTAACCCTTTTATACTTCTTTTCCTCAAAACAAGATTTTATGGGGCTGATTTGTGAAAATCAGGAATGATATTTTAATGTAAAGTGCAAAAAGACCTTTGTGGAATGTCCCTGCCCCAGGGTGCCCCACAGCCAGGAGACTTTTGAGTTCCCTCAGGGGGAAAAAAAAAAAGGCATCTTTAAGGTATTTTAAACCGAGTTTTAAACTCTGGCCTCTTGTACCTGCATTTTAAAGGTGGAAGTGCCTTTTGAGCAGAGTCCAATAGGTGTGATTTGCTGTTCCATATAGAAAAGAGATGCTATTTCTCTAAATACCGTAAAACTACTCGCATTTAAGACTTTTGGAGCCCAAAACCCCAGCGGGTTGTCTATAATCTGCCTTTGACGTGAAAGATTTCTGTGATTCACAGAACACGGGGAGCAGCAGCCACAGCATTGTGTGAACCACCGGACTAACAGTGGGAATATAGGAAATTATGGATAATGGGAAAGCAGTTCTGAAACCCGAGTGAGATAATAACCCTCGGTGCTCGTGGCAGATCAGAGGTAGAGCTCAACAAATGCTGGGCTGGATTGATTTTAACATAAACAGACAATAGCAGGGGCCAGTTTTAGTGGAATTTCAGCATCCAAAGGTGCTGCTGCGTTCGGATGGATCCGACTGCGACTGCAAACAGCTGGAGACAGGAAACTTCCAGCTTTTCACAATGCCACTAATCACCCACAGACCTGGAGAAATCTCTCCTTGTCTAATAAGTTGAGAGTATTTCACCTGCAGTCTGTTTCTCTTGTTTGATTCACATAGAAACGCTTTATTTAAAAATAAAGATTTATTTAAAAATAAAGCTTTATTTAAAAATAAAGCCTTTGCACGCGTCGATGTGTTGGTGCAAATGTGGTTCAAGGCTCTGTTCGGGGAGGAAAAAAAAGCAGCAAAAGAGAAAAAAAATGCATTTTTACGTGAGACTGCCAAGTTATAAAATATAAAATCCAAGAGGAGAAGTTCTCCAGTGATGCCACTAAAGAGTCTCTGCTCACAAACAGCCCCTCAAACACACGGTGCACATCAGCCTTTGATACAAAAGAGTTTGTAGAGGATGGATTTTGGCCCATGGATCACTGGTGTTTAGGCAGTAGAACTCCAGGGAAGTATGGCAGCACTGCTTGCAGCAGTGAAGAAGAAAAATATATATAAGAAGGATAAAAAATACTTTAAGGCTGCATTAACCCTCTCAGCCATTCCATTTCTAAGCACTGCACAGAAAATACTGTGCTCCCCGAGGGATCTCATTGTCTATGTGTCCTTTCAGTCCACCTTTTTGTCCTTAAGATGTTCTTAAAACAGTAAAATCTCTGCATCATATTAACATGACCCATCTTTACCCCTTCAATAAGGTATCTCTGTTTTGTACATCTCATTTACTCTGTTTTTTAAACACTTTTCTGCAGCCAATGTCTCATTGTTCCCTGCTTCCCATGCAACAGATGGGAATATGAAATGACAACTTGAAATGTAAAGCCTGCACGGACTAACACACAATTAAGGAGGTATTTAAAGAGAAGTAGCTTGACAGTATTTGGAAAAGAAAATCAGCTTCAGCAGGAGTGCTCCAGTCTGGTACTTGTTTTGGGCCAAAAAATGCACCTACCTTTAATAAAAATTAGCTGTAAAATTAGTTTATATAGAAATTTCATCTGAAAGGTGAGGCCATTTCAACCTTATTAACTTTTTATTTGCTTTATTTTTCTCCTTCCCAGCGCAGGTTCCAGAGGAACGTTTGATTAATTTGTGCTGTCTGCAAGTCAGGCTTTTAACCTCTGGGAAAGCTCTAAACACTTTAAAAGCTCACAGCCTTAAAAGGGATTGTCAAAGTGAACTTAAACTAAATAGAGGTCAACAATCTGAGGGTTGTTTTGGCTTTTCCAGGGAAAAGGGATGTTCACTGGAAAGACTGGTTTTTGTGGGCCGGTTACACTGATTCAGTTCACCACCTGCTCCTTGAACACAGGGAATGGGGACAGTAGGATGAGTAAACTTGGAAAAATACTGCAAGAAAAGTGGATTTGTAGAAGGAAAGGCTGTTGTTAGGGCTTCCCAGGGCTCCTCAACTCCACTGTGGAGACAAGAGGGCCTGAAGGATCTGTTGGATCCATCCTGCAGAGTCCACGTGCTCTAGAAACACAACCTGCTTCCCTACATTTAATTGTGAGCAATGAGAGACTCCAGAGGAGGTCCCTGGATGGTCAGAGGGATGGAGCAGCTCTCCTGGGAGGAAAGGCTGGGAGAGTTGGGATTGTTCAGCCTGGAGAAGAGAAGCTTCAGGGTGAGCCAATTGTGGCCTTCCAGGACATGAAGGAGCCAAGAAGAAGGAAGGAGAGAGACTGTTTACAAGGGATGGAGGGACAGGACAAGGGGGCATGGCTTCAAATTGACAGAGAGTGAGTTTAGATGGGATATTAGGAATGAATCCTTCCCTGTGAGGGTGGGGAGGCCCTGGCACAGGTTGCCCAGAGAAGCTGTGGCTGCCCCTGGATCCCTGGAAGTGTCCAAGGCCAGGTTGGACGGGGCTTGGAGCAACCTGGGCTAGTGGAAGGTGTCCCTGCCATTGGCAGGGGGTGGAACAAGATCATCCTTAAGGTCCCTTCCAATCCAAACCACTCTTATAATTCTATGATGTCACACAGACAGAAAGAAATCCTATTTTCTCTATATCAGATGTGCAGTTACACTGAATGCTGTCACCTGGAGTCAGGTCTCCTCTCAGAGTTAAAACTGCTCTCCAGGAATATAATCTTTGTTCTGGTTTCCCTTCCCTTCCCACACCTCCTCCCCCTGCTTCAGGCTGCAATCCAGTGAGCTTCAGTTACAGTGCAGTTTTCTTTCTCATTTCCTTGCCAACACATTGCACAGAAACCATCAAACCAAGGTTAAAAAAATAAGTTTCACGGAGTCACACTCTGACCAAAAAAATTCCAAGGGGCAAATTCAAGAAAACCAATATTTCTCCTTGTGGGAGAGTGTCAGAACCCTCATTTTAATAAAAGAAAACTCTTACTTTCCCAGGGCAAAGCATTCCAGCCTGACGGACGAGCCCTTCGCCGCGTGCGTTGTTTCTGGAAAACGAACTTCAATCTTTGGCTCGTACTCCCCCATCACACCTGTTGAACATCAAAACAGCTCTCACTCCAGTGGAGCCCCAGACCTGTCTAGCACAACAGAATTTCGGTGTAAAAGAAAGGGTGGCATTAATCATGTCAGAGCCTCACGTTCCACCCGTGGCAATCGGCACAGGATGGAGCAGATTGAACCTTCTGGGTGGAATTCAACCCCATGCTGGAAACTTCTGGGAAATCTGTGAGTTCAACTTCATCTAGAAGTTGAGGAACATGACTTTATACAAGTAAAAAGAATTTAGTGTATATATATATATATATATATATATATATCTGTGCAAAAGAATTTAGTGATTAGGGTTTCAGAGATAATTTAGGGTTCACACCTCTTGCCAAGAGGTGTTAACAAACAGTGCCTTTAACCTTAGTCACTTCTCAAGACAATAAATAGATTCTGGGTGCAAGAGAGTTATTGAATTTTCAGCCCAAAATACTTTCAAAATGCTTCAAACTTCTTTAAGACACCCAAATGTGAGCTGCAGACTTGAGAAAGGCTGATGTAATTAGATGGAATTATCGCATTTGAAAATCTGGCTGAACATCTGATAAAGCCCAGATAATCCTGTATCAATTCAGGGCATTTAATTTTGCAGCAGATTTGGGGTTGATTTGGGAAACTAAACTTTGAGCTGAACTTCTTAAATGCCTTTTATGCATCTTGCAGTGGAACTCATTGCAACAGCCGGGATGAATATAAATCAGTTCTTTTCCTGCACAGTGTCTTTGCCCAGACCCCACATTGAAGATGAACCAGTTCTTATTTTATATTCTTATTTATTATTTTAATTAATATTCTTATTTATTATTCTTATTTAATACTCTTATTATTATTCTTATATTTTATTTTTAACGGGGATCTGGGTAATGTTGCACATTTCCACTGTTGCTGTCAGTCACAAAAGTGAATGGGAGAAGATAAAGAGACTGATAGAAGGAGCCTGAGAAAAGGAATAGGGTGATGAAAATGAAAAAAAAAGAAAAGATCTTCAGAATTTACAATCACAATCTGTACCAAATTATTAACTTTTGAGCTGGGGAATTATGACTTTGCTTTGTGTGATCTTATTGTTACAGAACAGCAGAGTCTCACAGTGAAAGTATTATTCCATAATGCACAGTTGAGATTTATTTATCCTGGAAATCCAACTCCACACAGAGTTTTGTTCCTGATTGTCACCGCTGCTTTGCAAACAGAGCAAGTATATTGAAATTTGGGTGGGCAAACTTACAAAACAAACTTTATGTAAAGATTTCCCACGTCTACATTCCTCACTGCGAACATTTCATTACAAAGTGTTGCCAGAGAGGTGTTTGTACAGGTGCAGGTGAGTTCCTCACCTCAGTGATTCATTTGGAAGCAGTTTTCTGGGTTTGATATTTGAGCTATAGTTAGATTATAAATTTAGAAAGCTTTGTCGGATTTAAACCTCGACACAGGCTTGAGATGAGAAATATTAATGTACCATGTGACATCCTCTGGCTGCTTTTCAGTGACACTGAACACTGCTTTCTTTGCATGTGTTTATCTCATCAGCCCTGTCCTGACAGTTCATGTCCTGACACGCTGTGGGATCGTGTCCTGATGCACAACCTTTCCTGGGAGCCTGTTACCTCCATGGGGATGTTCAGGGGTGTGAATTCCCAACAACCAGAGCATGACCAGTTGGTTTTGTGCAGCTGATGCCTTGAAACAGGAGAAATGATTCTCTGGACTATTTTTGAGTATTAAAAGGCAAAACCCCCTCCTATATTATGGTGCTGAGAGTGCACAGGAACATTTTGCACACCCTGAGTTGCACAGGCTTTACAACTTTATACCATGATTTAATTACCATATTCAGATCCTAATTACAATATTCAAATGCCAAGTGCAATATTCAAATTCTAACTACAATATTCAGCTTCTAATTACAATATTTGGACATTCCCTCGTCTGTTACACCCACTTCCAAAACCATCCCTCCCACAGCACCGCCCTTGCCACGCCTCCCAAATTTGAGTCAGAGGTCCCAAAAAGAGCCCATTTTCACCTTCTCTTCCTCTTCCTCTCCTTTGGTGCAGTATCACACCTTCTGGGATGGTTTTAAAGCCCCTGAGCAACTTTGACTAATATCAGATGTTACGTCTCTTCCTCAAGACGTATTTACAGCCAGAAAACCCTTCGCCTCATCCCGTTGAATCTTCACAAAAAATAATGATCCTGCACTTCAGGAGTTTTGTCCAAAGGTACTAACAAGCTAAAGGGACCAGCAACTTATGGAATGTAGGTTTTATGGCTCCACTGCCTGTTTTTAGGCAGACAAACCCCCCCAAGGCTCTTACCGTCGCTGCGGAGGGTGAGGGGGGTGGGAGGTCCCCTGGCACTCTGCTGTGCCTCCCTGTTGGTCACCACACAGGTGTAATTCCCCACATCCCAGGGCTCCACCTTGGCCAGGTACAGATTCCCCGTTTCTTGGGAGACGAAGCGGCGGCCGCCGTCCTCCCGAAGGTCCAGGGTGTCGTTGTTGAACATCCACGTGTAGGACAAGCCTGGAAAACACCAGACCTGCTTCAACCAGCTGCAGTTTAATGACATCATTTTCTGCCAGGGAAGCCAAAACATCAACAACCCTCTCTTTTTTATCACGCCCTATTTGCTTCTTGAACAGTTTCACAAGCTGCACACAAGTATTTTGGTGATTACTTTGTGTGTGATCCTATCTCCTTATCTTCCATACTTAATTCTACTCCACAGTTCTTGTCCTATTCTCACTTCCTGGCCTTTTTCTGCCACCTTTTTTCATGCAGTGTTTCACAATGCAAACCTCAATAATGTATATTTACAGTCCAGGCTACTTAAACTGATTTATTTGACTATCCCACCCTAGAAAAGCAGATATCTCTGTGGGTTTGCCATCCAAGAAACCTGCTTTTGGGCAAGACATTTTGGCCAAGGCTTGGGCACTGAGGAGCAGGTTCAGAGCTCATCCCTCAGCTGCTGCAAGGTGGGTACATCCAAGATGTCCTGCCAGCCCTGCTGTGCTGCTGCTCCACGTCTCTGCAACACCCACCAGCAGGAGCAGGGCTGAAATCCTGCCTTGTAGAAGCCACAGTAAATCAGAAGTTTCAAAATCTACCAGTTTAGCTTCCCTTAATTAAATGCATAATTCATAAGCCAGCAGTGTTGTGCCAACAGCTTCATTTTTCCACATTTCCCCCATCAACAACCCCATTCGGAAAAGATTATTTACGTTCCTCTCCCCCCCTCAGTTCCAGCCTGGGAACAGGATGGTAATAAGTCTGCAAACTCCACTAGTTCCGTGGAGTTTTATGTTATCAGCTTCCAACATTTTAGGAGTCTCATTAGAAATGATGCACCTCCAGGGAGCAATCAATGACTCTTTCTATACTTGGCTAAATCCTGCAACAGGCGCTGTTTTATTGCAGCTTAAACTTTTTTTGTGGTCTACAGTAAACCCGGAGGATGAAACAATTAATTCGGTGTAACACAGCACGTGTGCACACGAACATGTGCTCACACACAGGATAAACCCCTCCTGTTTTCACATTTAATGCCCATGTACTTTCAGGTGCCTGGTTAAAGCATCTCTTTACAGAAGAAAATCTGGAGAGGGGTTTTCAGCTAGAAATAAGTGATGTAGCCATGAGCTGATACGTCTTCCAGAGATATACAGACTGTTTGCCTGTCTCAGGAACAAAGTTTGCTGACTATAGTTTGTCTGGACAAACAGACAAAGTGACTGGTGTGGGCAAAACTCTGATTTCAACTCGTTCTTTGAAGGTTTCTAAACTGCAAGTTGGGGACTCTACAGAAAACGCTGAGGATTTGCAAGGTAAATACTTTATTGTGTGTTTAATTAAACAGTGTGCTGTCAGCTTGGGATTTCTGTGGAACAAACACCTTGGATCTGCCACTTCCTCAGATCTCACCCTGAGAACTTTTCCTGCCAGCTGGAGCCCCTGTTTTCCTCCTCACACAGACCTACAGATTCCTGCTGTAGGAGCTGGTCATGCAGCTGAATTCTCTGTGCAGGCCAGATTATAATAAAACTCTATTAAACCCAACTTTGTGCTGTGCAGACGTTTTTCAGGAGGTCAGTCTCTGAATTAATTAATCAGCAAAGGAGAACCAGACCTTTTGTGTCCTGATTTCAGTTCTCAGGGGGTTCCAGTTGACTTCATTTTCCAAAGTTTCTGTGACTGTCTGTGCTCCACCATTGCTTTAGGGCCTACTGATGAATTTTCCCATTAACTGAGAATAAGCACAGGCCCCTCCTTTTCATATTTAAATCCCTTTTCCCCCCAGCCTAAGGGATATAAACACTGTCTCTCTCCTAACTGCAGGTTCATCCTCACCCATCCCTAGGCCATGTTTGCCTAGAGCCTAATTCAGCTCCACCAAACTCTGTATAAACCCTAATTTTAATTAACTTCAGTGGGAGTTGGAGGAAATCTCAAGAGAGAGGAACTAAACTTTGGAGATGGAACTTTTTTCACCCTCTTTTAAGGCATAATACCAGCAATCCCTTTCACAGAGTCTCTTCCTAAAAAGTTAAATTACTACATCAACAGGTAACAGAGCAGAAAATCCGATGCTGCACCATAAAAGGAGTTACTATAACTTAAACTTTTCCATTTGGGGTCAATCTGAAGAATTCAGATTGCAGCAGATCCATCAAATGAGCAAAAGAAAGGACAAAGAGTCCCATGGTGTCACTTTTAGGGCCACACTCATTTCCATGAGTAAATCAGAGCTGGGGCAGGTGGTGCTGAGCAGAAGGGGGAGGAGGCAAAGAGGGGACGTGACAAAGAGATCAAAACCTGCTAATGAAAGAGCTTAAACGAACTTGGAAATCCTTCCTGCCAAATGTTTTATGGGAAAATAACTATAGTTACTATTATTTTTTAGTTTGTTCTTTAATTTCCATTTAGCCACGGGATTTCTGGGATGGGCAGCAGCTGGGGTCACACTTCATACCTGTAACAGTCCCAGAATTATTGAATTTCAGAGACCACCAGGAAAGGGCTTCAGCATAAAAGGGCTTACACAAGGTACCCATTAGCAACACCAAAGATTCTGAGGGCTTTTTTTCCTCTATTTCATTTTTCTTTTCTTTTTTTGGCTGTAACTTTCCCTCTGGAGTCACCACTTTTCATATGATGTTGAAGATGCCCGAAGCAAGTTTTTCTGTACAGATGAATTATCCCAGTTTTTCTATTGCTCTTTTCTCTGTGGGATGGTTTAGAAAAAATAAATGTGTGAGGTAAAGCTATACAGTGGGAGAAGATGCTGGAGAAGGGAGGCCTTCCAGAGATGTTCACTGACCACTGTGTGTGGAGAAAAGCACATTGGAGTAACTTTGGATGAGTCCTTACTCAGTGGTGCTTTAGAATTTGGTTCCAGATTGTGGGATGCTTCCCAAAAATTTTGAAGGAAACTGTTCACAGTAAAATTTGAGCTGGTTCCAAAGACAGAGAGAAATTAAGATTTACCCTTAGGTTAAAAAAATTCTGATTCATAGCCAGAGAGAATCCCTCTGATATCCAGACCTATAAAAAATGACACTATAAATATCAGAGCACTATGAAAAGTTTCAGGATTTAGTTCCCACAAACTAATAATAAACTTATTAATATCGAGTAAAAAATTGAGGCTAGAAATAAACACTTATGTGCCAACAAGGTGTTTTCCAAGATGGGCTTCAAAAACATTAATCAGGTACTTAATTTTTAAAATTCTGTGTGGCTATGGGACAATCAATAGCACACTGCCCTTTCCACGTGGTCAACTGATGGGACTCAGCCCAAATTAACATCTTGGAGCCCTGAATGCTCAAATATGTTAATGCTCAAACATCAAAAATGATGTTTTCTCTCAAGAGACAGTGATCCCAATGGTGGTGTTGATTCTGTGAGATTCTTGGTGGGCATAAAACTGCTTTTAGATCAAAGGGGCTACATGTTAATGCAGGGATAATTAATCACAGCATTCCAGACTTTGTTATGGATGTGCCAGAGCAGAAACTACTTTATGGAGTTGCAATATTAGGATGTGTTTTAGGCTTTTTTTTTTCATCCAAGGCCAGTGATTGTGGTGTCAGTCTCCTTTCTGAGCCCAAAGAGCCCCAAAAGCAGGTGAACTCCACCTCTCCTCCCAGGTGGGCAGGTCCTGGTTTGGGCAGGCAGGAGAGCATCACCCGGCAACTCTGAGCCTTTCCTGCAGAGCACAGACAGCAAAGAGGGGAGCTGATAATCACTGCTGATACCCTGGGCTGGGGATAGAACATTTCAGTGCCAGCAAACCCAAATCAATGCTGCTCCTTGTGCAGCAGAGCAGCTCCAGGCTGGGCTCAGCCAGGAGACCCTCCCTCCCTCCCTCCCTCTGGAGCTGCAGGAAAGCTGGATTAGAGATTCACAGGAGCAGAGAGAAAGGGACTCTCAGCCCATGACTGAGGCACTCGGTTTATAAAGGGAGAGACACTTCAAACCTTCTCAGATTATGCGTTTTCTCAAGTGCAGCGTTTCATATAAAATGCAGAAATCAAAGACCTTTTTACATCTCATCTCATCCCATCCCCTGCACACACCCAGTTCCACGTGCACCTCCTTCCCCAGCCCTTGCTGGCTGAGGATTTGGCACATCCCCCCCTCTAAGCAGGTCCACGGGGCTCCTTCTTCCTTAAGAGTGTTTTATTTTTCTAATGCAGCCTCAATACGGCGGTGTCAGCACAGAGAAATCCCACAGCCTCAGCTCCCAGCTCTTCTGCACGAATAAATGCAAATGCAGGAGTGATCCTGCTGCTCCTAACAAGATTAGCAACTTCCTTAAAGCTCTGCGGGGAGCCAGCTTGAAGGGAACAGGCTTTAGATCAGCCTTCACTTCTAAGAAAATAAATGAACAACAGTCCACCCCATAGTCTGGTGTCAAGTATTACCATTTAGGCAGCAGCTTCTTAATCAGAGTCAGGTCAGGCTCGTGCGTAGCTGCAGAAATTAAGGCTTCCTCCAGCTTCCTCTGCCTCACAGCTCTACATAAAACACTATTTTTCAACTGTAAAATATTGCTATGTGTTGATTACGCGGGGAAAACCAGCTGACCCGAAGAACTTAAGCCAGAGAAGTGGAGATGTTTCAGGAAAAAATACAATTTCCCTGCCCACCCCTGCACTCCTGAGCCTCCCTAACAAGCGGAGGGATGTGACGAGCTGAACTCTGTAAGGTGTGTTAATGAGCCTCATAAATAACAACAGCAGAGGCTGGGGCACAAATAGGTGAGGGGAGGGAGGGTTTAGGCTGGATCAGGTAACCTGGGGCAGCTTCGCTCTGGCTTTTGAAGGTTAATTACAGGCTCTGATTTGTAGCTCATTAGCTGAAACTAATTTTTAATGTCTTAATTGATCTAAGATACAAACGTAGGTGGGTCTTTTTTCTTTCACGTTTGTCCTAATATTTGTTCACAACAATATAACACGGGTTCTCTTGGTTGAAGGGTTGTTTTAGTACAAGTTTAAGGTTAGTTTTAGTACAGTTCTGCAAGATTTTTGTTCTCTAAGTGGTAGTTTAAGGTCTAAAGCTGACGAGAAAACTGCTGGAGCAGCCCTTTTGTATTTTTTTTCTTAATTTTATTTTTTTTAGCTGACTAATATATTCTTCCTTCTCTCTTCAATTGAAATAACTCATTTCTCTTCTATAATCAAGAAATGGTTATCAATGCAGTCTCAGTCTTGAAATGTGTACAAAAAAGCAGCAGCACATCTTTCCTTGTCAACTGTATCGGAAAACTGAGTTTAATGACACAGAAGCTTTAAATAGTTGAAATATTTGTTGAAATGTTTTTTGATCGTGGAAAGCACTTTAACAGCTGAGTGACCCAACATCTGCTGAGCTTTGCTGTGAGCTCAGCAGGGAGTTTAACTGCAGGCTGCTCTGGTGGAGGACTAGATAAGCCTGATCTCTGCAGAGAGGGGTAGAAAGAGAAGAGAAACACTTCTCTAGAGACCAGAGACAGCAGAAAAACTTCTTGAGTTCTCATTCCACCTGCCTATTCCTACTTCTTGATGTTACATGGGAGGAAACTTCAATTAATGAAACCTCCTTGGTTTTTTTTTTGGCCTCCTGCCTTTCTGTCACTTCTAAAGTTAGAGGAAGCAGGTACTGATTTTTTTTTTTTAGGTTGGCAGGAGGTTTTACTTAGTGTGTCTTACTTCGAAATAACTACATTAATAACAGCTGCTTCAAACAACTGCTGCACAGAGGTTTTCTGTCTTCCTTCAAGTCATTAGATTATAGGAAAGGCAACTCTTTTCCTGCTGCTGTGGTTTATCTTCCAAATTCCTTGACATCTAATTCCTGCCAAATTTAAAGTACTGTACAGAATGCTTGCAGTGGGAGCTGTAAGCACAGCCAGCAATCCTTTCTCCTGCAGGTATTGTGAGTCAGGCAAAGGGTTCCAATTAAATAAAAGACCTAAATATACAATCTTTTCAATAAAAACAACTTCCCCAGCATCCTGAGACGGCATATGACTTATCAGAGTTTACACCATGTACTTCCTCCCCATGGTATATAATTTTGAGTCCTAAATACAGTGTTTATGGATGACCAAAGAACTCAGTTGCTGTTCTTTAGAGACTTGTTATTTCAGATAATGCATTTTCCAGGCCTGTTGGTCAGCAGCTCCAGGAACCCTGTGCTAAAGGCTTTGTTCATGGACAGCACTTTGTCAGCTCAATTAATGTGGGGGGAACTCGCCTGGTAACTATTTGTTTGGTCTGAATGTTTCCTTCTACTCGGTCCTATTTGCCAAATCATAATTTTCCCCAACAGCGAGAGGAAAAAATATATAGTTCAATGGCTCAAGGATGGATGTGTTGTCTTTCTGTCTGTCCCACTGATACATTTCAGGAATTCTTCCAAGCCTTTTCTGCCTTTAAGGGCCAGGTTTCCCTTCATCTCCTGAATTATACCTGGATTATACCCTCCTTCCACGTGGCTGTGAACACCCAGTGGACTGTCATTACCTCTCTCTTCAGCACTTGAGGGCTTTAAACTGATGGATGGGTTTCTCTCCCTCTCTGATATCCTGCATCCTCTTTATAGATCACTATTTACCTTCTCCTGGGAGTTTGTCTTATAACTGTTTCTTTAAGAAGAATTGAGGATTTTGGAACAGGCACATGGAAAACTGCAGCTCCTGTGGGTGTGTGGTCACTGCCAAAAGCAGGACATAAGTCTTCAAAAAAATGGTTATTCTTTAAGTCCAGGACAAGGCACTTTGGTAACTGTGTTATTAATATTTCCCCTTTATTAATACACATTTGCTGTTCCAAATTTCCCATCCTCTTCAGGTAGTTCTGTTAGGAAAACATAGTTCTTATTCCAGACTTCAAAAGGTTTGAAACCGTTTTGTTGTGGGTTCTGACCCCCCACAAGGAGATTTGTGAAGGTATGTGGTTCAAAACTTTTGGGAGTCATTTTCAGGAGGGGGAAAATTAAGTCTCAAAAGATCACTCAAGAGCTTCTCACTTCTAATAGGTGGAAAAATGTTAAGAAAAAAATCCCACACATGTTCAAGCCTTTGTATTGCTCTGTAAAATGCTGATGTTGGAGGTGGTAATAGAGCTATAAAAAGGGGGAAAAGGAAATTTCCACCCCATACTTAGGGTTGCCTCAGATGAAAACTTTGGAACACTGTGCTCAGGCCATCCCTGGTTTATTTTGTGTCACCTGGACTTTACCTCACACAAAAAGGAAGGTCTCAGAGGTCTTATGGTGAGGAAGCAGCAGCAGGTAATGGTGACAGATGTAAGGCACCCCGAAATCAATTCCTCACAAAACTCCTTTTCAATCTCTATCTGAAGCACTGAAAAATATCAAGAAACCTGATCTAATCAACTCTCCTTTAATCAGGCACTTTACCTCTCCAGAAGCCCCTTCCAATATAAATTTTCCTATGATGATCAGGAAGGAGAAAATCAGGTATTCAAGAGCAGAAGACAAATCTAATGTGTATAATGTGGGATTCCAATTAGAGCATTGAAGTGACAAGCACTAAAAGAGCCTTTCCATGCAGACCTGGAGTGGTTTTGATGCAGAAGGAATTGCTGATGGCTTCTCCTCTGCCATTCCATGGGTGTGAAGGAGCTGAGATGTGTCACAGGTGGTCTTTGAGCCCTTTGTGGTTTCTTTGCCACATCACCCCCAAAGAACAATGACACGTTCTAGTCCCTCAAGTAACCACAGAATAATAAAAAAGGACCTCTAAGAAGTGTCTGTTAAAGAAATGAAATCCAAATTTGTTATAAACCTGAATATTTCATACATAAATAAATTCCAGTGCTAATCAGGCAGGAATTGCCTGGGCTGCTCCCAGGGTGGGGTTATCCATCATACCTCCATGGTGTGGGGGAGGCCCACAGAGCAGGACCACTCCTTGTCCTTCTCTCACTGACACTGTGCTCCTTGTCCTGGTTTCAAAGTTTTCCAGATCTTGAGAGAAAAGGAGAGAACAAGACCCGGTTATTACCTCTCAGATTTACTGCTGATTCCATCCTGATAAATCCACCAAAGTAACAGATTCACATATTCAATAGCATGGCACAATATCTGGATGTGAATTGAAACAGTGCACAGAAAAACAGCTCATCCAACCTCTTATTATGAAATTGTTAAGGTTGGAAAAGACCTCCAGGATCATCCAGTCCTTTGGTATTCCCGAGATACTTCTTCATAAATCAGTTCTACTCTAACCCCAGGAATCTGTATTTATGATTCCTCCTTGCCAAGCCAGTGCATTATTCCACTACTTTTTCCAGCATCACTTTTTGGAACTTACAAGACTCTTAAACTACAGGAGTTGGTAAAAAAAATAATGCATTTTGTGGTGTTTCCTTTTGTATAGAAATAAGAAGCAGGTGTGTTTCCTCTGTATATGCAAGTGATAATTAAACCTCATCAGGACTCCCACAGAGTGGATGTTTAAGTGATGATAAAGGTATGTTGTCTTCTTAATGAGTCTGCTCTGTCCTAAACTGGCTGCGGCATCTGGATGGATTTTAATTGACTTGAAATTTAGCACTGCTTTTAAAGGGGACAAAAAGAGGGTACTTTCAGTAGGAAATCATGTGATGCTTTAGGGAAATCTCCTGTAAAAACGTGTCTATGGCCATGTCACATGGGTGATTTTTTTATGGCTGTTAAAGGCTATTTTCTTAACAAATTTAACACCGCACTCAATCTCTTCTGCTTTCTCACGTTTCACTGAGATGCTGAAGAATTATTGGTCCAATTCTCTTTAACTAATTCAATCACAAAACATGACACAATAGGTGTACTTAAAAAAAAGTGATTATTTTCTTTTTGATCCAGTTCTCACCCTAATGAGAAACCTTCCCTTATTTGTCAGAGTCATTTGGGAAACGATTGCCTGAAATGCATTCAAAATATGCTTTAACACAACAAATATCTGCTTCCCCTTAAATCTCTTTATACCACAGTGGCACAAACTGCTTGCCCTAAGCTTATTTTATTTACCTTGCTGCAGATTCTTGTTTCAAACAATTGTTCCATTTTTCATCAGCTGAACAACACCCTGATCCAGAGTTCAACAGAGAGGAACAGCTCTCGTTGGTCAAAGCAATAACGATTTCTACCTGTCCAGGCTCAGCTATTTATGTCAATATATCAATTTTCTCCCCCTTAGTTGAACTTTACACAGTTAATTTTTCTTTTTCTCCTCTTCATCTCCTGGATATTGGTCTCCTATGAAGACTTTGTCTCCTCAGAGGGGACTGAATTGAATTAACCAGGTGTAGCCCCTCCTTGTGCTGTCACAGCCACAATAGATGGTTCCTGTCAATACACTGGGAAAGTGGTTGCAACTCTGATGTTCTTTTAATTGCCTGCTGGATAGTTCTCTGCCTTGCACTCTGAGTAGTGAAAGGAGGGGAAAAAAAGACAAGAAAGACCAAGAAAAATAAGGGAATAAAATTCATTTGTGTAGGTGTAATCCACCCTGTAATACTAATTGAAAGAGAAAACTGGAATATGGTTAATTGGAGTTTGGTTTCGTACCTTGCTTCCTGGTCCTGCCTCTGAATGTGTGGATTTATTTATCTGTTTTGAAAAATTAATTCTGAGAAAATTTACTTTCTCATTCTTTTCTTTCCTGGGGATTCAGTGTTTTCTGAGAAGGAAAAGGCCAGCACAAAATATTGGTGTGGAAAAGGGGTCCCTGGGACAACTGTCAAAGGCTTTGGATGAGGATTTGTTTGGGATGGCTGCTCTGAGGTTTTGTGTTCTGAGAGAAGGGGTAGAAGACCCTCAAATTATCCTATTTTTTACATTAAATAAAAAAATATCGGGAAGGTGCAAAACATTCAGATTCTTTAGGATTCAGGCACCAACAGGAAGGGTCATGTCTGCTTTTGCCATCACTTTCCTTGAGCTGCTCGTACAACACAAACTGCAATTTCTACTTAAAATTTGAGTTATAAAACACCCCAAAAAACTCTTGAGCAGTATGGCAAATCTGTGCAGCCTAAATAATGCTTTCCAATACTTTTCACTATGGACAATCAGGCCTATTTTATTGCTGAGAACAAAATTTCATTTATGAGACATCCCAGAAAGGAGGGGAGGGGGGAAAAAAGGTGCTGTGCAGGAGCAGGACAAGGTTTTCATGACAATTGAGAATTAACTATGTAATACTTGACTCTGAAATTGGAATAGATTTTGGAAAGTAATGAGTTGCTGGTAGCAATTTTTAGTTTAATGACACAATATGTCATGTTATCATTTTTACTCTAATTTTAGGTGGTGTCACCTGTCTGTGTTTCTCCATTAAAACCGTGACAAGTGGCCCTGACTTGAATAATTAAAAAGCAGTAGATTTCTTAGGGGATCCACTGTTTTATAGGTAGCAGGACTACTTTTGGTTATATCATAGAATCATGGAATGGTTTGGGTTGGAAGGAATTTTAAGGATCATCTCATTCCACCCCCTGCCATGGGCAGGGACACCTTCCACCAGCCCAGGTTGCTCCATCCTGGCCTTGGACACTTCCAGGGATCCAGGGGCAGCCACAGCTTCTCTGGGCAACCTGTGCCGGGGCCTCCCCACCCTCACAGCCAGGAATTCCTTCCTAATATCCAACCTAATCCCACCCTCGGTTTAAAGCCACGTGGGGAAAAAGTGGATTTTGCTTTTTTAATCTCCGCTTTTCAACCTTGAGTATCAAAAACTCTACACAGGAGTTTGAGCTCTTCCACAGCACGTTTGTAGTTTAGTTTTACAAACCATCCTGGATTTTCCAGTGCTGGAGAGAAGATTTTCATCCCTTGGTGAATCACAGGTATAAGAAAGGAGGCACATAAATCATCATTTAATTTATTCATCTCCCCCATGACAGGTACAACCACATGATGTCCTTATTTAACCCGTTTTTAAAGACTTCTAGGGATAAAAATTTTCTTTAGACAATCCATTCCAGTGCTTGACTCTGAGGTCTTCATCACACTGCATCTTTTACAAACTCTCACCCCCCAAAATTTCATAGGTTTAAACAGAAATAATTCTTTTTTCCCTATATGAAGTTGATTTTGATAAATAATTGTACAAAGCGAGTTTATTCAGTGACTGCCTCTGCAATAAAGAATCATTGCAGAATAGAATTAACAAAAAAACCTCCAAGAGAGCAAAACAAAGGAAAATAAAGTAAAAATAGTTCCTTGGTGTTTCTTTATCTTTATTGGACCCTTTTTCCAGGCAGGCAGCATCTCCCATGGATTATTATGATACCTCATTCAGATGGGTTCAGTAATGAGTTATAAAATTGTGTCCCTTTGTTATGCAGTCCAGGGGGATAAAGAGGGGGAAGAGCTGGACCATCAGAAATAAAGTTTCTATTTTTTCCAAAGATTTCTTCATCCATTTTCCCCCCTATGGGACTGTGTGTATTTTCAATTATTACTTACAAGCTAAAATGTGTTAAGTAGATATAAAAAAATTACCTGAGGATGAATAAAAATGTAGATATTCTATTTTTTTTTCTTGTTATTCTGAAATTCTGACTGCACTCAAAACCACTTTTCTTTGCCCTGGGTGGGAATTTACCCCAGCAGAGCACAACCAGTGTTCTCCTGTTACCTAGCACAGCTTTATAACGTGACATGACATAATCTAATAAAGCATAATGTTGCTTGTCAAGAAGAGTATCAAATAAGAGCTCTAAGATCAGGTGTTTGGCACACATTTAGGTTGCTAATATGCACTCAGGAATAGGCTGACTATTTAACAGATGGTATATTTGCTAACTTCAGTGTTTCTGCAGAGGTCTATAAATAAATTATCACCTAGTTCCTACATAATTCCTTTCATTCTTTGTCTGTGTTTATCTCACTTGAAGAACAACGAGTTCCCTCACACCCCGTTGCTCTCTCAGCTGCGAGTTTTAACAAAAAAACAACTTTTTTTTTTCTTTGTTTCCAGATCTGTTCGTGTTGGCAGACTGTGGGTACAGAACAATTAGTCAGTTGGGTGTGATAACGAGGTCAGGCCGAGCAAAGGGCTCAGATGCACAGGATTCTTCCCGGCGAAGGGTGGGAATTATGGACTCAAGAATGGGAATTTTTGCAGAGCTGAGTGAGGAAGGGCTGTGCTGAGAACACCCAAAACACATGGCATTTTGTGGGAGTGGGGTTAGGGAATGGCAGGGCTTTCTCTGATAAAAGTGGGAATACTCAAAGTGAAGGAGGTGTTCAGGATGAAGGGAGGAAACAGGGAGAAGGTGTAATCCAGCTGTACCTCAGTGGGGTCAAGGATGTTATTATGGAATCCCAAGATGGTTTGGGTTGGAAAGGACTTTAAAATCATCTTGTTCTAACCCTGTGCCATGGGCAGGGACACCTTCCACTAGCCCAGGTTGCTCCAAGCCTCGTTCAACCTGGATTTATGCTGATTTATGGCAGCAAAGGGTATGACCTGCAAGGCTTCCATGTAGATATTGAGACAGAATAAAAACCAGAAGTAGAGGAGAAGGGGGTTTTTGGGCACCATCAGTGTGGCTTTTCTGAGTACAGAGTTGCCAGTGGGAGAGGCAAACCCATGATGGGTGAGGTGATGTTTGCCTGAAACGATCTCTGGAGACAAACAAATTGGAACTGATGTCCAGAAATATTTCCTGCTAAAGTACTTGTGTTAATTATCGGGCTCATTAACAGGTTCAGCCACACAGTAATTTTTCCTTAGTATTTTAAAGCTCAGAATAACAGAGATAATAATAAAATCACAGAATGGTTTGGATTGGAAAGGACCTTAAAATCATCTTGTTTCAACTCCCTGCCATGGGCAGGGTCACCTTCTACTAGCCCAGGTTGCTCCAAGCCCCGTCAATTGCTGACTGTATCATTAATATATTTATTCTAATTTCACCACCACCACTGTTACACACATCTGGGTTCCTTTTATAAACTTTTTTTTTAGTATAAAACTGCCCTGCAGGTGTCAGAGTGGCAGATTTAACTATCCAACAGAACGCCTGAAGATACAACCAGTTTCCCTGGGATTAGGGGAGCTGCTTCTTAAAAATGTCTGATAGGAACAAAAACCTAATCAAAAGTAGCAACTCATTCATTTCAACCTCAAAAATCATGTGTTTGAAATTCCTGAGCTTCCTCAGTGGCACTTCCAAACCAGGACATCTTAAGAAGGAACATGGGACAGCTCTGTGCTACTGAGGAGCAAAAAAGAGGAAATTTGGATGTTTTAATACGTGAAATTGTTACAGACAATTAGAGAAACTCCAATTTGTCACCTTGCATAATTACAGCAGTTCATCTGAATTAATGCAATTTCATGCTTTCTTGAACTTTTGATTTTTTTTCCCCCCTCATGAATGTTTCGTCATTCCATAATCCCAAATATTACAGTTGTAATTACTTGGTATTGAAATGTGCAGTGAATGTTAAGGCACCAGGAGGGAGAGCTCTTTACAAATTATCCAAATCCATACCATTGCTCCCATTTCCATGTGCCTGGGGCAAATTGGGATCTACCACTTCTGTTCCAGTTTTTCTTCTCTCCCTTGTTGCCCGTGGGATATTGCACAACATGAGCGGGGTTACTGCGAGTGCTGGATCACAACAGGAATTTTCTCACAGGAAAATGGGATCAAAACTGGAACCTCCCCAGTTTTCCAAGGAATTTCATGGCTGTGATTTGCTATAAGCATTTCTAGCACCCGTGTTATCAGCTGACAATTAGTTACCTTCATTTGCTGTCACTGGGATGAATTAGGGAGCCCATTGTGGGTTTGAATTTGATGCCTAATTCAGAGAATTTAGGTCAGTTATAACCACGAATAGAAAAAATGCAGCTCATGGGATCTTTTAAATTATCTCAAATTCTAGATTCCAAATTTTGGGTTTGTTTTTTCTTCTTTCACATACAGGAAGTCCCAAAAATGTTGGGACTAAAGCTCTTTTATACACAAACTGTGCCTGTTCACCCCAGAAAACCTCCTGAGCATCCAGCCCTGTCTCTTGTTTCCCCTCAGTGTTGTACTGAATTGCTTTAGAGGACACCAGTACCTTTTGCAGACTGGTTATTACAGGGTGTGTTCTGGAAATATCCTTCTTTCTCCATGCATCTCCCAAAGGAATGGCTAATCTCATCTCCTACAACTTTCACTGGAAAGTAAACTCTCCTTTCCAGCTTTCAGAACTCGCTAAACAAACCCTGTGAACAGTTCCTTTGTCTGGATAATACTGTCAATACATTAATCTTTTCCTGTTAGCGTCTAATCTCAATTTTTTTAAATGTTCTAATTGATTTTCTATGAGTTCAATTCTGAGATTAAGAGGGGTGTTATCTCTAATTAAGGTGTCTGAAAGCCGCTTAGCATCTCCCATTTCCTCCTTTTCAAACACTTGCACTTTCCACTCGACACCTGCAGAGTTCTCCTGCTCCTTCCCCTCTTCGAGCCTTGGGGCACCTCAGGTCTGTAGGATTTGAAGCTCAATCAGCCTGGGCGATGCCTGAGTGTCTCCTTTCACCGGGCCAGGTTAAAAATCAACTGTAATTCCCACTTTTGTTCTCATTTTTCACCTTAGGTGAACACTGCATCCCACCCTGGTTAAAGGAGAAAGCTGCCCCGTCCCCCCAACCTAATGGAACAGCTTTCTAAAACAGGAGGGAAAAGCACAATCACCGGGTCTTGTCCTTCTCCAAAGCTGTGTAATCATCCAAGGGCCTTCATCAGGGCTTCTTTATTTAGTTAAATTGCTTTGGAGCTTCTAAGGGAGAGGACCTGTAATTTCCACATTAGGATGCACACGGGGCCAAGGTCTTCAATTCAGCTTAAATGACGTGAATGGCCAATCCAGGCACTAATTTTCAAGGTGGGGAACAATAATTTCTGCCACAGCCTGATTGTCTTTTTCAATTAAAGAGTGAAAATGCCCTTTACAAAGTAATATCAAGCTTCTCTAGAGGAAAAAATGGAAGGTCACAATTAAATTAAACAGGGAGGGTGAGGTGGGGGGAAAAAATAAACCTTAGCTGGCTTCATTTTTGTTCATGCACCAAGAAACTCAGAGCACAGAGCTGGTCTACATCTGGTTTTTGTTATATTTTTCCCCCCTTTTACAGAGTTAGCAGCATAGAATATTAAAGCTCTCTTGTGAACTGAGCCCAGGACTTGCACTGAGCAGCAAGTGTTGATGCAGCCTTAGGGCTCCTGCTCCAAAGCCCATCTGCAGGCCAGAGGCACAGCTGAGGAGCTGCCCCTCTCCGAGGGAGGGGGATGTAAGGAATATATTTTTAATATTTGATAGTCCTGAAGAGTTTTCTCACTTGTCACGGCACAGTTCACTTGTCACTTGTCAGCAGCACAGTCACTTGGCCGTCTGCAGGAGTTTGCTCCAGATTGGAGAGCTCTTAAAAGCACATTTCTCTGCCTGGGCTGAACCTCCAGGGTCAGATTTATCCCTGCCAGAACTGCCTTACACAGGAGATGGCCCTGTGTCAAATGTCAACTTGGATGATAATTCTTATCCAAAATTTTCTTTCCTTTATATTTCCCCTGCTCCCACCTGTTCTTTGAGCACCTGGAGATGAATCATGGGATATTACCTTCCCTTGGACCTTGACCTGGCTGTTGGCAGCGAGGAGCTGTACCCTGGTCCTGCAGGAAGAACCTCTTGCCTGCATGTCCAAGGTTTTGATGGTCACAGTCCCATTTCAGGCTACTAATTCTTTTTATAAAACTTGCACCAACAAGATAACAATACATACAATTAAAAAAAAGCCAAGGAAGAGAGGGCTGTCACACACTGCTGCAAGTGGGTAACAAGGATGTCTGTGCATATCCCAGCCCTTTCCAAATTCCTGCCCAGCCCTTTGGAGATCTTGATCCAGCACAGGATTACTTCTTGCAGAATCAGCCTGTGTTACCTCCAGCTTTATCTCCCTCATTCCAGCTGCAAAGCCCTCACAGAAATCCTTCCAGCGGGAATTTCCTGATTTCCCCGAGTGAATGATGTAGAGAATCTTGTAAGTGGGATTTCAGGTGTATTGTACTTTTTTTTTTTGTCATTTCAGGAGCGTTTAGAAATGGATATTTACAGCTTGGGGCATTCCCTGGGCCAGAGGTGGTTTGTCCTCATTCCTTCACTCCATGAAAAGTCCCAGTGACACACTGTTCCCCCTTCTTCAACATAAACTACAGAATAGAGAAGTTCATTTTGTACCTTGAACCCTTTGCGTTACACAGGATCAACCTCCACTGCAAAAATAATTGATTAATTTCATTATTTTCATTCAAAAAAGCCAATTTTATTCCAAATATGAAAGTATTTTTTTTTCCCTCAAAACCTCCACCATAAGTTTTTTTGTCACTCCAAAGAGTGAGGAAACTCATGTGAACATCGTGGATATTTCACTCAATAATTTCTTGGACTCTATGTCATATTGTCTGCACTGAAAGCAGAGTAGATAAAAAAGAAAATCACCCAGACTGCAAATGCAATCTTAGTTTATCCTTCCAAAATATTACATTTTATCAGTCAGGATCTGGCAGCTCCAGGACCTGTGGAGGGTTTGTTACCCACCATATCTCAATCACATATATTGCTTTTTCAATAGAGCCTGCAGTGGGTTGATTTAGGATAAACACTTTTAAAGGAACTATGGAAGGGTAAGTAATATAGAACTCAGAGATAATCTGGAAAGACTTATATGTTCCCTATTACTACTTTATCTGTAATGCTCCTTACAACATCTCTATAATGGATAGATACATTATTTATCTCCATAGATAAAACCCTTCCTTTTATAATAAGTTTAAGCAACTAACCTATGGAATAAAGCAGCTTTAACCAAGTGTCCTGATACAGCATTGCCTTGAACTCAGTGGTTAAATACCCTGAGAGAGAGACGTTTAAACCATCTGAGAGACAGAAAAATGTAGTTTCTGATGCTGCTTGGGCTGCTAGGACATAAAATAAATGGGGAATGTTGTCACCACGAGCTGCAGGTTGTGTGTTTAACAACAGACAGGAGGCCATGACTGCATTTAGTGTTGTGGGCTCTCAGAATACAGAGAAGACTCAAATTTTTAGGGACTGATGGAAAAAGCAAACCCCCTTTATTATGCAGCCGTGGCCATATCTCCTGGTTTAAAGACTCCAGGCTGTTCTTTCGGTCTTCAGGGACGGCAGGAGATTTGCATAATCCTATTCTTGTGCTATCTGAGCTTTAAAATAGAAACTATTATCACCCTGCCTTGTCCTGTCGGCGAGCAGGTGAAACCTTTCCAGCCTTCCAGCCTCAGCACCGGGGAGTGGGGGATGTTCCTGCTTTTCCCATGAGAACCTCTGCGTGCAGGGAATTCTGCAAGGAAATAAATCCCGGGCAGCTCAACGGAGATACAGAAAGATAAGCTGAGTGTGGTGAGGTCTTGCAGCATTTCGGGTCTTTGAGTGATTGAGCTGCATCACTTCAGTGGTGCTCTGCAAATGTTCAGCTCAAAGTGGCCTTGAAGGACACGCAGTGTCCCACTTCAGAGTGGGCAGAGCAGAGCACAGACCCCCTCCAGCAATGCATGGCAGGTTCTCACCGTGTTTTCACATGGAAACATTGTGAAAAAGAGGGGGGGGAAAAAAAGAAAATATGCCTGAGGCTGCTGGTTCTGCTCCATGGAGAGCATCCATTAAGCAAAGACCTTGCTGTGGACTCCCCACCACGGGAACTGCTGCAGAGAGAGCTGGAGCATTGGCACAAAGTGTCCCCAGCAATCAGAGCTGATAAATGGAGGTTCTCTTTCTTTTCACTCCAGGCAGAAGTTTGTCAAAACATGGGGTTTATTTCCAAGGAACAAACTGATTTCCTGGTATATTCCTGGAACTCATTCCCTTCAGAACCTTGTGCTCCAGCTCCCCGCACCCAGGGAGGGTGGCTGCTGCTGCTGCTGCAGTTAGATTGGATTCTGTACCTGCAGTTAGAAGCCCAAAAGGCAATTTTGAGAGCTGTAAGTCTATTTAGTGACATATGGAGAGGTGACAGCAGCATTTCCACCCTCCAGACAGGATCGATCTGCAGTGAGGGTTCCTACTATGGGTTGCATTTTGTCCTCACCTGCTCACGGGAAGATTCCGACTGTGAGGAGCTGCCAGGATCATCAGGAGGACTGTACAGAGCCTGGAAAGCAGACTTTAGGATCTTATTCTCCGTAGATCTGCAAGCTGAGATGTGTTTCTGCATTAGGGGAAGGTATCCCTGCCCATGGCAGTGGGGTTGAAACAAGATGAGCTTTAAGGTCCCTTCCAGCTCAAACCATTCTGGGATTATATATAAGCAGCCCTTTCAAAACAGAGAGGTAGGGTTGGGGCATTATTTGACATGTGTAGGGTGTAAAATGATGTTAGAAAGGGTACAGAGGCTGAGAGATTTGGGATTGTTCAGCCTGGAGAAGAGAAGGCTCCAGGGTGACCTAATGTGGCCTCCCGGTGCCTGAAGGGGCCGACAGGAAAGATGGAGAGAGACTGTTTGGAAGGGATGGAGTGACAGGACAAGGGGGAATGGCTTCCTAAAAGAGGATTGGTTTAGACTGGATATTGGGAAGAAATCCTTCCCTGTGAGGGTGGGGAGGCCCTGGCACAGGTTGCCCAGAGAAGCTGTGGCTGCCCCATCCCTGGAAGTGTCCAAGGCCAGGTTGGAGCAACCTGGGCTAGTGGAAGATGTCCCTGCCCACACCAGAGCGTGGCACTGGATGGGCTTTAAGGTCCTTCCAACCCCAACCACTCTGTGATTCAATGGGGATTTATATTTATCCTTAAGAGGATGAGGGAATGCAGTAAATGGTGTAAAACAGGGGGGATGTGTCTTTGATGACGACCTGCTGCTGGCACTGCCAAGCTGAGCTCTTCCTCCTGTTTGCTCTTGTTATCAGCTGGTCACCCCTGAGTGCTTGTTGAACATTGAACTGAGCACTTTGTGCCTCCTTTTGAAAAAGCAAGACATTTCCAGGGCTCACTCTTGCCCCCCTGGCTGCCAGGTGATCAGTATGGCAGCCCTCACCCTGCTGATGGATTAACAACCACCTTAAAGACCCCGAGAGCTTTCCTCAAGGTGGTAGTTACAACCTCCAGCACACCTTTTAATCAAACACAATTGTTACACAGGGATTTCTGGACACACACACATGACACCACAACACAACCAGTCCAGGAGTGGTTTTTAGCCTCAAATTCATGCAAGTCCAGCCTTTGCAAATTCAGAGTACCCGATCTAAGCTCATTGATTTTTCCATTTTCTGTTTCAAAGCATAGAGTGGGAGTGAAAAGGGTTATGACATGTGGAGGCATTGCTGGATTGCTTTGTGATGTTGCTGCAATTTGTGTGCAGTGGAAGGTAAATAACATGATGAAGTAATCAGATGAAAAGTGGGCTTTCATGCTGGCTGAGCATCTCCCAGACATCCCTCTAACAGGGCTCTGCTGATGCTCAGCCTGTCACCATCCAGCAAACACTAAATGGATTTGATTGGCTTTAATATATTTCCCCCTCAAATGGTTAAATGCTAATTATTTTTTTTGTTTCAGAATGACCAAAACTCTGTCCTGGAGGAATTATTGCCTCTGGTTTGTTGTTTCAGCAGAACTGTGTCTTCTGTCTACGACAAAAAGCAAGTGAGAGCTCTTGGGAGCTGGAGATTTTGTTCCAAGAGCTCCAACACTCTCATCCCCACTGCTATGAGCACATCATCACTGGGCAAGAGGAGGGAGGATGTGAGGATTAGAAAAATGCTGTTGAGAATAAGCATCAAGCAAAACCCTTGAGCACCACTTAGAAAATGTGAGAACGTGGTTGGAGCCCGAAAACTCCAAGGAGAAATCCTTGCTGGTCTGTAGCATTGTGGGGAGCTTTAAAACACGTGGTCTGGTGGCTCCACTGTGTGTCCTCCTGGGTGGTTCAGGGCAAAATGACTAATTCTAGGCATGGATTTAAATGTTTGTCATTGTTTCTCAGAATTCATGGTTAATAATGGGGGCCTGAGGTCTGAGAAAGCCACAATCGTGGCAACTTCTACCAGTGATGGGAGAAGAATTTGACTGGGAATCTGTTTTAAGATCCCTAGGCAACAAGATGCTTTCAATTAATACTGAATTTTCTGGGTTTATGCCCTGCATAATTATGACTTAGGTGCAAACATGATTCTTTTTCATGGTGGAGTACTTTTTTATTCTAGTTTGTTTAATTGCACGTCCCATTTTTCTTGCACACCTTTTAATGTCTCTGTTATAGATGTATATAAGAACTAAAAGAACAACTAACAGGCCTGGACAGGCTGTTTTCAGTGCAGCTACTTATGGGGATTTCCCTCAAGACCAGTTGTTTGCACACAGTTATTTTTGCTTAAAACTGAGGAAATAATTAAAACAAATCCCCTGCGTGCCTTGGGAGAAAATTCCGGTCGAAGCTGCATCGAAGCATTTTCTCTAACAGGTTTTTGTCTTTTTTTTTTTTTTTTTTTTTGAAGGCATAAAATGCCTTAAGAAAAATGCCTTGGGAAAAATTTCATCACTGAAAGAGTGGTCAGGCACTGGAACAGGCTGGAGTGGAGTCACCATCCCTGGAAGTGTTCAAAAACCGAGTAGATGTGGCATTTTGTGGCAGGGTTTAGTGGGAAGGGTGGGATTGGTTGGACTTGGTGATCTTGGAGGGGTTTTCCAACCTTGGTGATTCTGTGAGCTGTGTAAAAGCTGAAGGAAATCCGTGGCCTCACGTCTTTCTTCAGGCTGACTCTCTTGAGTAGTTCACAGAGACAAACTTCTCTGACTTGTTGACTTGTAGAGCTGGAGTTTTCTGGGTGACCTTGTGCTGGAGTTAATGCTGGACTCAGAGCAGGGAAAGCCCTGTGTGGGTGGCAGGTCATGACTCCAAACTCCACCCCAGATGAGGATCCCTGTGCCTGTGTCAGGCTCTGCCACCAAAACTTTTCAACAAAAGTTCCACATCAACAACTCCAGCTTGTGCAGAACACACTTCAGCTGTTCACAATGTGCTCCTTGCTGGGCAGCAAGAGACACAAAGGATTTATGGGGAGCTTTCAAGTTTATTTATGACAAAACAAACCTTCTGAAGGAAGCAGGGATGCCACAGGACTGCCAGCCCCTGCGTCCCACTCACGCATTTCCGTGCTCTCTCTCTGCTCTCTCTCCCTGATGCTGCCGCTCATTTTCAGCTCGTAACTTTAATAATCTATGCCACTGCTTTCTGAACAATATTCCTCCTGCAGCTTTCTTTTGACAGCTCTGTTTTTAATAGAGGATAAGCATGAAACTTCAGCTGAAGCCGGAGACATATTTCTAATCTCGCCCCGCATTTATTTTGCTTGGCGGAGAACTCGCTATCTTGAACAGAGCAAAAAGTGTTTCTCACATATTAAGTTGACACCTACAATAGGTTTTTGGAGGTATCATTAATTCAAACTCAAACTCAGAGCTAGTTACCTTGTAGTAAAAAGACAGATACACATAAACCCTGTTACTTGGATAATAGGCTTGATTCAATTCTTTATCGCGGGGTTTGCAATAATATGCCAAGAATTCCAGCCCAGGGAAGAGTCCCAGTTTGTAGGTATTGAATGGAAGTGTCATAACAACAACATGCCTGCCTGGATTTTAAGATATAGCCTGAAGTATTGGTTGAAACAAAGGAGAAAATTGGATGGCAACACGAAAACAAGAAACAAGGAAATGTTAACTGTGAAATAAGTGTTTCGAGGTAATTTGTTCCACTATTCTCATCAGGTCATTATGACATTTTCCATGTACTTGAGGTGTTTTTTTTTCCCTATTGTAAGACAACTTAAAACTCACAGTTTCACAGTGATGCTGCTAAATTGAGGCATTTTCCTGTAAGTTTGTGTTTGTCACTGTAAATAACAGGCTTTGATTTGTCTGTCCTCTCTCTTCTCTGTGGGAAAGGACATAAATATCTGTCACCACTAATGAAAAAGGAGTGTATTGCTTGATTGTGGGATATATTTAGCGTTGTAGGGTTGTTAAGAGCTGGAGGGTTGAAGCAGGATGGCTGCTGTGGGCAAACCAGCCCCAGCTTTGTTGTGACCTGCTCCCTGCAGAACTCTGGGAAGCGTCTTGGTGAGGTTTGAAGCCTAAATAAAGGATATTTAGGCCATTTGGATTGTTTTATTCTGGCATGAGACTTCCAGCTATTAGTGAGTTAAGTGTTTCAGAGGGAAAGGGCACCTGCACTGAGTGTTATTAAAGAACCAGTGTTTTAACAGCTGAAAATACTTAATCCCATCAAGAAAGTCCATTTTCTGGCAAACAGGGCCTTCAGCAGCCAAGTGGCATCAGCTGGGTCTGGTTGGGAGGAGCTTTGCCTCAGACAGGCCAGGAATCCAACATTATCCCCAGGAATGGGAGGTGAGGACTGGGCTCTGCAGAATCCCCTATCCATGGGAAGGTTCACATCCCTCTTTAGATCCTTGGAAAACTCAATCTCACACAGAAAGCTGGGAATTGTGGTGAACAGCTCCCCTTTTCTCTCCTAGGGAAACCTCTGAAGGATCCATTCCCAACCAATTCCCAAACCCAAAGTGCTCCCAGGAGTTTGAATCAGGGGTTGAATTTTCCAGGGAAAAAAAAAGATTAAATCATTGATTATTATGATATGCTGAACCATCATCAGAGCCTTCATTCTTTCACAGATACTCCTGGTTTTCCTTCCCCTCACCCTTTTTTAAAAGATATTTTATACCTCCTTTGTGCCTTCCTTTAGGGATATTCCTTTTCTTTAAGTCTTTTCCCAGCTCCATTCCTGTCCTGGTTCTGTTGGGGATTACAGACTCCACAGACAATTTTGAGGTGGCCACCTATCATTGCTTCATTCAAAAATGGGATTTGTTCTGTCACTAAACAATTTTCACCTCCAAATATCCTGCAATAATTTCCCACACAGGAAGTTTGGCTCAAAAAGATGTTTCACAAAAAAAAGTGGGAAAATAATGAGTCATTTTTTTTTTAATTTTTTTTTTTTTTTTACATTTGACCAGCTCTGGGAAAATCAAAGCTCTTTGAGAAATTCAGGGTAAAACATTATTAAATGAGGTACTGGTGATACACCCTTTGATCAGCTCTGCTGAAAGAGAGTCTGTGAACCAGCCTGACCTCCACTGTCTCCTTTGGATAACCCTGTGACACGAGGTTTGCTGGGAGAAATGGAACAAGATTAATAATTAATACGTTTGCTGGTGTCTGAAGCAGCGACACGAAGTTGGCTTTAGACACATGTTTTATTAATGAGATTTGAAAACAATTGCAACAGACTGCTCAGAGCTTTAGACTGGGGAAAAAAAAAAAAAGAAAAAGGGAATATCTGGGATTTTTTTTGGTTGTTGCTGTTGTTCCCCTTCCTCCCCAGGGCATCGACAGAACTCGGTCGCTGCCTATAAACGTCGTGGAAAAAAAGATTGTGAAGTTGTGAAACGGGGAACAAAGATAAAATCAATTCAAAATCATCTCGAGGCACAACGTGCTCGACCTGACGGGGCCGAAATGTGAAATATTTCAGAGCTGATTTTTCAGAGCTGAAAGATGAGATGTTTCAGAGCGTGGCCCCCACAGTTTTACACACTGGGGAAGGAAAAAGAGGGTTTCTCTGTTAATATAACCAACTATCACTGTAGCAATTAGAGGGACAATGTTTTAATGCCTCAATTACACCTCGTTAACTATAAAAAACTCAAAACCTAATTTTTGCAGCATTTCCCCCCCCACCAGCTGTAACCACCTGCAGGATGACAATAAACCCACTGTCCCAAAGAGTGGGAACACCTTTATTAAGTGAGAATAATTGTGCTCATCTTTCTTGACCTTTCAATTTTCAGATTTTTTATTCCTGTTCCTGAGGAAAGCAACCATCAGATGTCTGGTTTTGTTATTAATATTTACCAGGAATGTTGGGGTTTTTTTTGGAAAAAACAGTGCTGAAGTCAGTGAAACCTTTTGAACAGAGTCACCCATGATATTTTAATTACCCAATAAATTACCGTCCATGTGCAGAATTAATAGGAAAATAATGCTCTAATAAATATGAGCTTCCCAACTTACATGCAAATTGAAGCTTTGCCTTCCTGCTCAGAATTGTTCCAAATGAATTTGTGGCCAAACACTGGTATGTTCCAATATCCTGATTTTTATGTGGGTTATTGATTGCCAAGCTGCCTCCAACCAACCTGTAGTGATAACTCATGGTAAGATCAATATCTGTGCCATTTTGCTTCCACCTTTGAGGGGAAAAAAATCAAATTATGCTTATAATTTACAGAGCCTATTCATATTTATCTTAAATAGTGTGCTGTAGCATACCTGTAATGATAAAAATGGAGTTAAATATCACAAAATTATATCATTTTTCACACCAGACTGCTCCTTACATCAATCTTAATGATAGCAATAATTGTATTCCTTGGAAAATCTTTACTGTTAGTCACCAGTGTTCACCCAAATGTCCAAAAAAGTAATTATAACTTATTCATACAAACTAAGTTATCCATCCAGTTGGGAGGGAGATTATACCTTGACTACAACTATAATTCCTTTTTTTATAGTATGAATGTGCTTTGCAGTCCTTGCAGCTGATAAATCATAAAGTTGGCTCCAAAAATGATCTGGAGATAGAGATCAGGAAGGGTTTCACTTCAGAGGGCGCAACAAAAGCCGAGAGAGAAGTTTTTATGATAATTTAATGATGAGAACGCTGCTATTTTAAGACCTAATTTGCCCCTTAGTCCACTAAGCAGAAAATGGATTGTGTCTGCAACATTACACAGCTGCTTGCAGACGTCAAAATAAAACCTGTGTTTCAAAGAAAATATATATTTCAAGAAGGGGGATTTTGTGGCTTTACCGTTATCACATTAGGGCTGAATTTTCGTTGCCCACACGAGGTCCAAAGGAAGAATAAAGGAGTCAACCACTGATATCTGCAAGTTTGGGGGTTGTTAAGATTGCCACAACCCTAAGACTACACAAATATGGATTTTTTTTCCTGGTTTTATACATCTGTATCATTCCTTTTGACTCCATGGGTGTGATGCCAACCCCTCCTTAGGATGAAAACACCCCACGAGAGTTGCCAGTGGCTCACTTTGGGTTTATGGCAGTGCCCAAACCCAGGGCAATCAACCCTTAGTTAATCACCTGAAGGATCACAGCATAAAAATTGTCTATTTTTGGCTATTTGCAGAGTTCCTGACAGCGGTGGCAGCTTCCCCAGGTAACACATTGAAGGAAACCTTCTTCATTTCTCTGGGTCTCCCAGTCACTGCCTCCCCTTCCATGAGTTCATCAGCACTGAGAAACTTAGATGGAACAGTTGAGCAGCAGAAATTTGATTTTTGATGTTTTTGTGTCTCTGCTTTATTTTTTTTTTTATGTTTTGCTGTAGTTGGTTTTAAGGTATTTTGGGTTTTTTTATTTATTTCAAAGATGAGGAAAATCTCATCAGGTGCTCACCCATGAGCGTGTTCTCTGTCCCAGCCTCAGGATTTTGCCACATTTCAGGATTTCCATATGTTCCATGCTGCCTAAAGCTTCCCATTTTCTAATCTGAGAGATTCTGGTATTTAGTTTGCCAGTTCTCTTTAATTTCAGAATCAATCACTGAAATAACTGCTGTCATCATTACATGGCTCCCAATTAAGATCTATAATTGTTTTTCCAAACAAATGCAAAGACATTGGCTTGGTTGCTGCAAATGAATTCTTCACAGTATCCCCGTAATCAGTTTAATCACCACGGTACAATGATTATTAAACTTTGCATATAGATCAGGGGTTCATCTCCTGGTGTGGGCTTTTTCCTAATTAATATGTTTACATCACCGAAGGAAGGGAATTAATGAATTCATGGGGTAGGCAATGATTTAATGACTCTGTGTGTTTTGCAGTTTACTAATACACAGAATTCTTTGAAGAATTGTTTTAGGGATATTTTAGTAAAACTCTCTTAAGGCAGGGATCACTTCCATATTTTCTCAAAGTTCTTCATGCAGCCATTGGAAAATACTTCCATCAGTTATAGGAAATGCATCCAGACCAATTGTTTTAGAACCTGAATTTAAAAAATATTCTATATTCTGATGCTGAATTCATCAGTTCCCAAGGAACACGAGGAATGTGAGTGGATATATGCTTACATGATTTAATAAATTATCTTTTCAGTGTACTATAATAAAAATAGCATTATTTTTAAGATTTCATTGCCTTCTGTGTTTCTTAGATTATTTGCATTCAAATGAAACTGTCCTGCCAAGTCACCTGAGGCTTTCTGGTAATTGGGGAAAAGATTTGCAAACACCCCCTTAACATACAACATTTCCATTGAGGAAGAAAATAGAAGTTTAAAAACTATTGACTGTGAACAAAACAGAGGCGGAAGGAGTTTTTAATTCTACCCCATTTTTGAGGCAGAACCTGCAATAAGCCAAGAAATTTCAGGGAACATGAGACACCAGAGCAGGGCTGCAATTTGTTTCTCAAGGCTATGAATAAGACAACTATATTTTGGAATTGTTGGGAATCATTCTACAGTTTTATGCAGTGCTTATAAACATATGTGATATTTGCAATCACTGTAGACCTTCTCAAATACACACGTGCTGTGCTTTCATTTTCCCATTTTTTCCCGTGGATTCAGAATTAATTTTTTATATATCAAAATACTTTGGGGATGATTTTCAACGATGTGTTGTTTTTTTTTTCCCTGGGAGAATTTTAGCAGCAGACCAGAAAAAAATGTGGGTTTTTTTTCCCTAAATTTACTTCATCCACAAACACTCCTGCTGTGAGTGCTCCATGCATTTGATGGGATGTAAAACTCTTTACTCCTGATTAAAACCCAGCTCAAAGATTTCCAGGGAGACAAGACTTTCCCAGGGTTGACTTCACCTGTAGTGTGGGGGTGGATATCCTTCAGCTGTGCAGTTCAGCAGGATCTCTGGATTTGCTGAGCCCATGGAATAAGTGATATCATGTGGCTCTTGGATAAAAATAGGACCATGAAGGGTTTCTTCCCCTGCGAAAGAAAAACAATAATTTAAGATTAGATGTCTTCAGCGTGTCCTTACACATAAAATTGTCCTTTGGAGTCCTTTGCTCTCAGTCACAAGTGAAGGTCTGCTCTGATATTCAGCTGAGGATCCACCTCCAGACATTTGACTATTAAGGAGGAAATATTTCAAGGCTGATTGATAATAAAATCACAGATCCCTGGTGCTGGTGATTTATTTTGCAGGTGACAGTGAAGATTGGCTCCTCTGCATATTTCCTATGGAAATTATAAGGCCAACTATTAAACATCCCCAGCTACCTCATGGTTGTTCTTTAGACAACAACTGGCAGCAGGAAGGGATGGAATTGGGGTTTCAGTGTTTGGTGCTCCCTGGTCACATCACAGCCTAATGGAATCAACCACCTCCTTCTCCTCCAACCCTTCACACCCTTTAATATATTATTTTATATACTTTAAACAGCCTGGCTTCAGTGTTTGGTTTGGGTTTGTTCATTGGGTTTTTATTTAGTTGGTTTTTTGTTTGTTTGCTTATTGGATTTGGGGCTTTCCCCCCCTTCCCCCTCCTTTTTGGGTCCTTTAAAAAAAATAAGTGGCATGAAATAATCAACCTTCATTTCCTACTTGCGAAATGAAATGATGGATTGTAAAGCAGACCTGAATTATTTCTATTTTTCATGGTGGTCTTTCTTGGTGTCGGGAGTAGGGGAGAAGACCATTTGTTCAGCAAGCTGGAGGACAAAGGAGAGCAGCTCTCTATGGTTAAATGAGTTTTTGAGGTTTTTTTCTGGCTATTCTCCTGGTTTTAATCCCTTGACAAATTTGAAGACTTCCTTTTTCAGTGATTCTACAACTGACCCTTTGACTTGTCTTTGCTTCAGGAGGAATTTTCTTCCCTTCTGGGTTAATTTCCTGAGTCCTCGTTACCTTCCCAGACCTGCCAGTGAAAAGCTTTTGTGAAGCATCCAAATGACCCAGAGATGATTATTCCACATTTTAAATCAATGTAGCTGGGTGGGCCAGGGCTGAGGTACCTGATGTACATAAAAATCCCTGCTTGACCTCATAAAAATGTAAATATTTTGGTAAATCTGGAATTAATTTCCCATGTTTAGTTCTAAATGGAATTTTGACTCATTTATCACTTGTAGACTATTGAAGATCTTAATTCTTGTATCCCCTTTCCATGTCCTTAATACAGGACATCCTTCATGTGTGAAAAAGGACAAAATATTTTGCATGTGCTCAAACAGCTCCTTTCCAGTGTCACAGTCCCCATCACAAAAATCCTCTCCATGAATTTTAGTAAAGGCACCTTCTTGCTATCAGTTTGTTTTCTCTTTAATATCCTTTTCTTGCAGCAGAGAATAACACCAAATTTGTGAGGAATGATGTGCACTTTCAGAGCCAGTGGTGTCCTAGGAGTCCATCTCTTTGTGGAAAAGGTCAGGCTGGTCATTTCTAATTTCCTGACACATCCTTTTGTGCTTCCTAGAGAGAATGGCCCCATATTTCTGCCCCATTCTCCAGATTCAATACAGTCCCCATGATTTCTCTAGAGCTATATATGACAAATGAATCTTTGTAGGGTTGTTTATTTTTTTTCAAGATTTAAATAATTCAGATTTTTTTTTAATCTCTTGGAATATTTTACGAAATGTCTCATTTTTAGACATAAAAATCGTGTGAATCCTCAGCGTGGTGCTGGAAAGCAAACATAAACTCTTGTTATGAGATGTTTTATAAGAAGTTAAACTGTATTTCTTTATGATACCAAATCAGTTTGATCTCCATAAAGACCATAATTATGCCAGCCTGAATTCAAATGTAAAGGATGAAAATGAATCAACATTCCTCCATTCATTACACGATGTTGTTTTCAGCCAATGCAGAGATTAACACGGCGCCAATGGAAGAGGAGGATCCCAGTTTTTTCCATAATTATCCATCAGCAGGGGGGATGACAGTGCTTCCCTTTCACTGCTTTGTGGGCAGTGGTGAGTTATATCAGGCTGTGATATTCGAGTCAAATGTACTCAAAGAGGTTTTAGTTAGTCACAATAAATATTGAAATGTTTATCCACCGTCTCATCCAGACGAGGAGAAAAAAAGGCAAGATTCATATTCAATCAACTTAATTTCCAGCCAGATCTTTTTCCCTGTTCTTTCCTGTTGTCCACTTCTGGTTGGCTTCAGATTCAGCTCCTTCTGAGGTTTCTGCCCAGCTGGAGATGCAAAGAAACGCAGCCTGAGAGCAATTTAGGCTGGCCCAGGCCCAGGCTCAGGGTGTGTATAGATAACTCAGGGGAACAATATTATAAACCAGCTGACTTTCATCCCTTTCCTACCGCAGACCTTCCTTCCTATTCTGATTTTTTGCAAGATGGAGTTTTAATTACATTACCCAAACGGATCAGAGACATTTGGTTTGGTGAAGCTGAGAGTGTCCTGTACCAACATTCTCCGTTTGAAGAGGAAGATTTTAGGTTTGTCTGGGTGAACCAGCTCCAAGAGGCCAAACTGAAGAGGATTCATTGCTCCAGGACCAGAAAAGGACAGATCTGTTGGGCTGACAGCTCCAAAGTCTGCAATATTTGCAGCTTCTGTGACCATTTCTCTTGCCATGGAGCTGTGGATGTTTGGATGATGTTTTGTGGAAGTGATGAGCCCTTGGGGGTGTAGAACAATTTAGATCTTGCATTGGAGAATCCCAAATTTGTGGTGCTTGGGAAGGTGAAGATTGTGAAGGTGGGGAGGCCCTGGCACAGGATCCCAGAGGAGCTGTGGCTGCCCCTGGATCCCTGGAAGTGTCCAAGGCCAGGTTGGAGCAACCTGGGCTAGTGGAAGGTGTCCCTGCCCATGGAACTGGATGATCTTTAAGGCCACTCCCAACCCAAACCATTCCATGATTCTCCATGTACTGTATCAGTGAATCCTCATGGAAGATCACAAGGATAAGGAGACCAGAATAACAGTAAGATCCCAGCTCTAAAAAGCTTCTAAATGCAAAACTCCTGTAATTCATATAAGCATACCAGATAAGGAGGAATTTATCCAGGCTATTAAGTTCCAGGAAGGCTGTAAATTCCAGGGGTAGTGAGTTTCTAATGAATCTTTCTTAATGTGCCTTAGACAGAGCCTCATATCTGATCCAAAACATTAATATGACTTTATGGGCCAAAGCTGACACCTGATTAAGAGGCCTCTTTTAAATCAGCTGGATAGTAAAACACCTGTCAGTTCTAACAAAAAGGATGGGACAGGTGAGTTAGACACCTCCTACTCCTCATGACAGCAGAAAAATTATGAAAAATCCAAATTCCTTCAAAATCTGTTTTATTTTCTTCACACCTGAAGTTATTGATAATTTCTAATTGGAAGAGGGGAAGTTTATAGGGTTGATGTCATAGATATCCCATGCATATCCCTGCAGATAACACTGAGGCTTTGATTGAATCTTGTCAAGAACAGAACAGGATGATTGTTTCCCTCATCAAAGGCCTGGACTGGGGAGCTCAAGGACTTTAAAAGGAGCATGAGAGATGTAAAAGGAGAGGCAGTGGATGAGACACTGAGTAAAGTAACAGAAGACAGCTCAAGGAATCAGATATTAAGGCTGAAAAAGAAATGGGAAAAGAAGCAGCAGAAAAAGGCCACGAAAGTGTTCTGTGAAAAGGAAAACAACTTGTCAGTGGAACAGGAGCAGGAGACAGGCTCCCCTCCTCTCCCTCTCACTGACAACCAGCTCAGAGAGTGAAGCAGGAGACACACAAAGAAAGGGAGATGAGATGATACAGGTTTGAGCAGAAGCAACCTCAAACCTGTAGGATTTCCCCAAAGGGCCTTGGGCTTTGCTGTGTTTTCTCCCTGCAGACATTGATGTGCAGAGCTCCAGAGCCACGGGGCTCCTTTCAAGTTGCAGCTTCTGTTGGAAGAGTCAAATTGGCTGTGGTGGTGAAATTCCACGTTGTGTCTGTTATCAGGCACCAAACCCAGGGAGACACCTCTCTGCCTGTGATGTGGGGAGAAGGGGAGGCACTGAGGAGGGGCAGGGGTTGAAGTCCTGGCACTGCTGAAGTCAGAGAAACTCAGTAATGAATTGGATTTTGGTGCTCAAACCCAAGGTTTCTCTATGAAATGGTATAAAGTGACAGCCAGCAGTGCAAGGCTCCCCTTTCAGAGAATCAGAGAACCATTAAAGCTGGAAAATACCTCTAAATCATCAAATCCAACCCTCCACTGCATTCACAAGTCCTCAACTTCCACATCCACATGGATTTTGAACACTTCCAGTGATGGTGACTCCACCCCTGCCTCGGGAAACCTGTTCCAATCCTTTCCAACACTTTGCATGAAAAAATTTCTCCTAATATCTAATCTAAAACTCCCCTGGTGCAATTTAAAGCCATTTCATCTGGACCTCAGAGGGCTGATGGTACCCCTTCCTTGAGATTTGAAAAATAAGAAGACCAGAAATATTTAGGACTCTTCCAGCCCTGGTAAAAGGCACAGAAATTTTAAATGTTTTCACTGAAAAAGATTCTGTATCCTCTCAGTTTTATTCCTTGAGAAATTAGTCAGATATCCCAATATTTTTTCCTGTTATTCAAACAGAATCTGTGTGTGGTGCAGGTTCTGTGGCAAACAACCTGCTCAGGTTATGAACTGACTGCACAACTTCCTGAAGTGCTTGAATGGGAAAACAAACAATAAAACTATAAAATATGACTTTAATTACTTACATAACCAGCCATTGTCAGACTATAGCATATAAAATTAGGGTGTAATATATCACAGGTAATAATTAAGGAAGTATTATGCAAAAAACTACCACATTCTTGAGAATTATGAGCCTTTTTCAATTAAATATGTGGAGTGACAAAAGATTTTGTCAAAATCTGATGTTTCCAACATATTTTAACTGTTCTATTATGATAAGCACTATTGCTTCAATACTTTCTGTGAATATAATTGGGTATCAGGGAATTTATCACCCATCTAACAGATACACACATTCTAATTCCAAAATAATTAATGAGAGATCTCTAAATGCCAAAATGTGATGTTTCTCTTAATATTACCCTGAATTCAGCAATCAGACTCTTAATTCAGATTTCCACGATACTCTGTTGGATACAAACCCCCAAAGATTCCCTGAAGATTCCAGAGCAGAAGTTGCAGAGAAGGAAAATTGCTCCTAATGGGTTTGGAGAGCATTCAGTGGAGCTGCACTGATTTCCACCAGAGATGAGCACAGATTTATGAACAATTCATTGTGGGGATGTGTGTAAAGGTGCTACAGCCTGAATCAGGACAGGGGCTATAAATGTGTCATCTGTATTAATAATGTAATAATTTACTTAAAAATAAATAAACATTTGAGTAACAATGCTCCGATTTCTAATGCCTGACTTCTTTTTGACTTTATGACAAGATTTTCTGATGGTTTTATCCTACTGTGCAAGATGTAGACAAGCTAAATAAAAGGTGAAAATCACCTTTTCATTTGTGGTTTGGTTGATGTCACGAACTTGGCCACGTCCTTCAGTTGGAGGATTTTGTGGAACAGACACCTAATTATGGAGACAAACATCCCTGAGGAAGTGGGAGGGCTGTGCCTTTCTGATGTCCAGTAATCCTGATGTGCCCCCTTCTCCATGACACTTCATTAGGTTTTTGTGTTACCAGGCAAGGTGAATAAATAACAATGAACCTTTTCCAATCTACTGCACAAACATTTGGTTCCCTGTAATTTCAATTCTAAGTGAGCCCCAGATCCAGTGGCAGATCCTGTTTGCTGCATTGTGCTGCTGTAATATTCATTTGGCACCGTTGCCAAACTGACTGAAGGCTTAATTCAATAATTTATAATACAGGAAAAAAGACAAGATTTATATAATTTAATTTCCTGCCGCTTAAATAAATCCACCACTTTGTTTCTCTCGTGTTCGGTGCAAAATTGTGCTTTACTGTCTAAGAGGATGGTGATTAATGAAGGTCAGATAATTTTTGCCCCTGCTGATCTTGAGCAGCTCCAGAATTTCGTTGTGACTATTGAGAGATGCTCAGGGGAGGGTGAAACACTGACTGGAGTAGGCACAGGACAACCTAATAAACCACAGCTCTGCTTGTGCATAAAACAAGGCAAAAAATAAAGACATTTTGGGGAAAATTCTTCCAGCCTTTAAGCTCCATTTCAGCCTCCTGTGAGTCTTTTCACTACACCTCTTGCTTTGCAGCCTTAAACTCCCATCCAGTGACTTTGGATGCAGAGGGAGACAAAAGAGAATTTCTCCATCCCCTCCTTCCTGGAGATCCTGAGCAAGTCAAGGGGACTAAAGGCTCTGTCCCTCTTTTTCCCATTTTTGGGTGTTAAAATAAACCCTCTGAGTGGTTTCAAGGAGGCTGAAATTCCTTATTCCTCCTCCCCTCTGTTCCTGGACAGCATGAGGTGTCTGGGACAACCAAACCCTTTCACCTTCAAGTCCATTCCCACAAATTTTCACCACCTTTCATGGCTCTTCTCTTCCTGCCCCGTGGCAGAAAGACTTGGGGAGTGAATCTGTTGGAGAAATATTGAACAAATACAAACTAACTCACTGGAACACTTTTGTTTGTTTGCTTGTTTGGTTGTGTTTTTTGTTTTGGTTTGGTTTTTTGTTTGTTTTTTGTGTGGTTTTTTGTTTGGTTGGTTTTTTTGTTTGTTTGGTTAGGTTTTTTGTTTGTTTTTTTGTTTGTTTGGTTTTTGTGTGTTTTTTTTTAGTTTCCCAGTAATTTCAGTACAAAAAGTATTCAGAGACCTGATGACTGCTAATCTTGGCTCACAATTTAAGTAGATACAGTTTCGTGCCCCATCAATTTTGCTTTTTTTTTTTCCTTTTACTATGCAGAGACTGAGCCAAAGTGCTTTGAAAACCTTTCCTAGAGTTCAGTGGATCAACTTCTGCTGAAACAAAGTATAACCAACTGATACTCCATTTTTTCTTAGACTTCTCTGTGGGTGAAACTCTCTAAAATATAACATGTATTTATCTTATACTGTATATAAATATATAGTGCAAATACATTTTTACAAGCAATTACACACTGAGTGTAGTTAAAGAGGGAAGAGCTCTGCTAATAATTTCTCTTTGCTCTTCCATTTATACTGGCTACACTATGTAATAAATTATAATTGATGGTCTAAATGTGTTGGTGTTGGAGAACTGTGCAAATTCCATGTACAGCAGCTCCTGGCAGCTGCAGCATTGTCAGGCAGGTATTTAGCAGCAAAGATTCAACCACTTTGGAATAAAAAAAGATACAATGGGAAAAGGCTGCCTTGGAAATAGTTCGAATGTACCAAAGCAAACGATGATTCCCGTTGTTTCCACACTTCCTAATTCCCATTTCTGTTCCACAGGAATCACATAATGTGAAGTGGTGTCTTGTTTTTTGCAGCATTATGAGCCCCAGGCCTTGGAGAAAAACAATCACCATTACAGGGACTATAATGCAGGTGGGTGCTTAAGCTCCGTGTACATGTTATTTAAATTTTGCTTATTTATTTTGGATAACTGGAACAAAATGGCTCCTTCAAGGTGCTTGTTTTTCCCACTAAGGCTTAAATAAAATAAAAATAAAATAAAATAAAATTGTCAGGAAGAACACACCACCAGAAGTGATTTTATATGTAGATAAAAAGATTCATATTCTGGGCTAACACTCAGAAATAATTGAGATCATGAAGATAATAGAAAAACATGTGGGCACCGTTTATTTTTGTAATCCAAAAATTAGTCCCCCAACAAAAAAAAATCCTCAGGACACAGAAAGATCTGATCTAGAAATTTCAGGCTGCCACCTCCTTCTTGCTTTTTTGGATGATTGATAACTTGGGAAGAAAATCTTGGAAAATAAATCATCTTAAGCAGTGATCCAGGCAAGATTAAAAAGGTCTTTATTTTCTTACACGTAATTGAAGAGGAATGCCAGGGGTATTTATAACATTTTAAACCTAAGGCAGGTCCTGATTTAAATTAGATTATTCAGGCAGGATATTATCAAAATATTTATTGTCTTGGCTGCCTGATTTACATACATTTGTCATCACGGTATTGACATCCATTTAATAGATTGAAACTAAATTTAGAACTTCAATTTAAAGGAAAAAAATGGCCTTTCTTAACCAAAAATTAGATGTAGTCTACTGCAAAATTGACTTTTGGCCAGTGAAGATCTACCCTTGGTGGGAGGGAGATCAGACCTGGTGGGGCTGTTTGGATGAGATGAACTTTCCTGTCCAGCAGCACCTGCAGATCTGCCTCACTCTTGGAATATTTAATTAATATTTTGGCGTCTGGGCAAAAAAAAAATCACAACTATCATAAGCAGCAGAAAGAAAATAATGATTTAAACAGCAAGATCTGGTTGGGATTTCATGGAATGTGGCTTTACCTTTGGACACCTGCTGCATTTCAGAAAACAGGGAGGTACAAAAGCTCCCCAGAAAGGGCATCGTCACCCTCTGTTGTGGAAAATATTAAGCAAGCAAAATATAATTAACGTTGGATATTCTGTTATTGTGTCTGGCACTGAGAGCTCCCAGGCCCTTTAAAAATAACCAGAATAAAGGGAGATGAATGGAAGTGAACTCTGCTGAACATCATGGATGAAGATCTGCTTTATTGCTGGCAATTAAGCAGGGAAAGTCAAAACACGAGCTATCATTATCACTCATTGATTAAAACCCAGTTAGAACACTGCAACCCCCACTAACCCACTGCTTTCTGCATTTCAGCACAATATTTCAGCAATAATTAGGAACACAGTGTAAACCATCAGCCTTAATGTTCCCAAATAAAATTGCCAAAGCAAATGATTATGGATCAGCCAAAAGCCTCTATTTGAAACCATCATCTTTTGTGACTGTTTAATATCTTCCTGATGATCTTTTTTTTTTTTTTCCCCTCAGCAAACACAAATGAAGTTAAAGTCCTTCCAGTAATGGCATCCTAAAATTTAGCAGGAGTCACAAACGTGACTTGGTAAATGCTTATTTTTTTGGGGAAAAAAAACCTGCTGGCAATTGAGTTGCTCAGGCAATTTTTTGTGTCTAGTCTCTCTCTTTTAAAGGATCTAATATCAACATTTCTGATGTACAGCAAGCTGGGAAAGTCTCACTGTCAAAATTACTGTGCTTTTCCATTCAAGTAAAAATGACCTTTATCTGATGCAGTCTCTAAAAAAAAA